>NW_028115684.1:0-42000 GCF_964273445.1 Streptopelia decaocto
TTCTTCTTATTTTAACTTTCTTTGACATTAACTGACATCTGATGGGCCTGCAGGGATGAAGCCAAGATCATGTTGTGTCTTGCACAGCGCCCCATGCCCTCTGAACCTTCCCTGCCCAGGACTCCTCACACTTTGCCCAGAGCGAGTCACACTGAGGTGTTGGCTGGTTCACTGGCTGAGATGTTGGTTTAGATGGTCACCTACAGCACAGGTGGATCCTGCCCCATCATCATCTGCTCTGGTCCAGTCTGAAACAGAGCCCAATATCACAATGAGATCATGAGAGAAGTGAGGTTGAAGGGACCTCAGGAGTCTGCAGTCCAACCCGTCACAAACTGGGTCACACCAAGGTGCTCAAGCCTTGATTCAATCAGAGCTTTAGCAGGACTAGAGAAGTGATCATCCCTGTGTACTGGGTACTGGTGAGGCTGCACCTTGAATCCTGGGGTCAGCTTTAGGCCCCTCATGGCAAGGAAGGCATTGAGGTGCTGGAGAGAGTTCAGAGGAGGCTGACAAGGCTGGTGAAGGCTCTGGAGCACCATTCTTACGAGGAGCGGTTGAGGGAGCTGGGGCTGTTCAGCCTTGAGAACAGGAGGCTGAGGGGAGACCTTATTACTCTCTACAGCTGCCTGAAAGGAGGTTTTATCATGGAGGGTGTTGGTCTCTTTTCCCAAGTAGCAAGTGATAGGACAGGAGGAAATGGCCTCAAGTTGCACACGGGGAGGTTTAGATTGGATATGAGGAATAGATTCTTCAGGGAAAGGGTTTTGAAGCAATGGAACAGACTGCCCAGTGAGGTTGTGGAGTCACCATCCCTGCAGGTGTTTAAAGCACAGATAGATGAGGCTCTTAGGGACATGTTTTAATGCCAGATTTAGCTTATGGTTGGACTTGATGACCTTGAGGGTCTCTTCCAACCACAATTATTTTATGATTCCATGATAAGCCATGTTTGATATTTTCTTTCTCAGAGGACCATGCAGCCTCCCTGAGAGCCAGGACTTTTCTGAGGTGTTTGGGAGATGTCTCACGGTCACACCAGCCAGTTCCACCAGCCCCTGTCTGTCCCTTCCCAGACCAAACCTTTTCTCCATATGCCAACCTTCCAGGTGAGTTTCTGGGACACAGCAAATGCTGTCCAGGTCCTCTGGGCCTGTTCAGAGAGAACAGCAGGCCAACATGTTGACGGGTTTTCTGTGCACCTCAAAGCTTTCCTGACCATTTTTCTCAATGTCCCACTTTCACCCAATCTTTCTGATCCTTAAGCTGTACATGAGGGGATTGATCAGGGATGTGGGGATGGTGTAGAAAAAAGGCTTTGTCAAACTGTCTTGCGAGGGCTGTTCTGGGCATCTCACAGTCAAGGATGAGGCTGCTGTAGAAACCAGTGGCACAGGTGAGGTGAGAGGTCCAGGAGGAGACGGCCTTGTGCCTGTCTACACTGGGGTAGAACAGTGATGCATTCATGGGCTGCCCATGTGAACAGGAAGGGGTCAAATGGCTCCAGGGGACAAAATGCCTTCCAGCCAGTTCTTTACCCATTGCAGATACACCATCCAGGCCATGAGCTGCAGCTTCTCCAGGAGATGTTGTGGGATACGGTGTCAAAGGCTTTACTGCAGTCTAAGGACACAACACCCACAGCCTGTGTGGCGGATTCACTCCCCACGACAGACTTTCCCTCATCTGCTCAGCCGGTCACCTTGTCACAGAAGGAGATCAGGCTGGTCAAGCAGGACCTGACATTCATCAAGCACCACCTCTTGCACCACAGCACTGCCCTTCCAGTGACATTTCTTCCTCTTCATATCCATTCCTCACCTTCCAAGTAGACTTCTTTTTTCTCTTTCCTGCTTCTTCCCACTATCAAGAAAATCTCAACCATCTCATAAACTGCCCTTCATGCAGGGAACTCAACCCGTTAGGCTTCTTGTGGTCTTTTACCTGACCAGAGAGAAGTCACCTCGCCATGGTCTTCTAAATCCCATGAGTGCTGCTGGCCTTTCAGCTTCTCTGACAGACACGACCATGTCCCTGCTGATGTCCTGTCATGTTCTCAGGTGGGATGGACATGACAACCCATCTCTCTTCCTGGGTAAGACCTGTGGGCCCTTGGGCAGAGGTTCTTTCCCAGCCATGTCCCTGCTGCTGGGCTGTCACCTCCTGACACAGAACTGACCCCACTGTCCCCTTCACAGCCAAAGTCTATCCACTCAATTATGAGTTTCTGAGACTCAACTGCCATCATAATCCCACACCCATCCATCCCTCTCCTTATGGGCCGCGACCTGACTGGATAAAACTATGCTTGTTTTATGAAACTGATCAGATCTATTTCCTGCTAAAGATCTGAGAGGAGAAGCATTCTTGACAGGAATGTGAAATGTTGAAACCTTTTCTATATCCTCTCCTACTTCTTTTATTTCTTATTGTTCTCCTTCTTACTGGTTGCTCATGGTGAATTCGCTACCTGAAGTGCAAAGCCAATCCCACACCCAGAGATGAGAACTTGTTTATTCCAGAGTAGTGCAAGTCTGGATGCTGGAATGAAACCAGCACAACAGATAGAGAAGGAACATCTATTATATATAAATGTTATCCCTACATTCAGACCCTCCCGGCAGTCCTAAAGAGCCAAGTGTTCACACATTGGCATATTGGTTACATAATCATTTTACCACTACACATGCTTGTTGTGAGAGGGTCCCCGGCTGAGCCTGGGGCTCCCATCCTGGGGATGTGTGTTTTAGTATTATAATGAGCGTAAAAGGAGAAAAGCTCAGCTAAAGGAAACTTTATGTAACAGTCCTGAGACAGATGTTAAAACAAGACTCAGCTAATTGTGCAGGCTCCAGAGTGTCTGCGCTGCAAGGACAGTATTCTTTGCAGGTTCTCATTAGGTTTTTTAAACATCACTTTTATCTTTGTTAGAGCAGCAGACTGACCAAAATTGAGTGGATTTACATGTTTAAGGTTTGCAATGGCAGGCAGGATTCATTCTTTTAACTGGTAAGGACTACATCTTCTGTTTTCAAACACCTCTCCAAGGTAAAGATTCATTGAACCATAGAATAACTCAGGTGTGAAGAGAGCCCTGAACATCATCTTGTCTCACTCTCCTGCTCAACGCAGGGTGCACCAGGTGAGGTTGTTCTAGGCCTCTGCCCAGCTTTGCATCATCCACAAAGGAGCTGAAAATGTGTTCCATGACATAATGAAGAGGCAGAATAAAGCCGTTGGACAGTGTTGGCCCAAGTACTCATCACTGAGGGATGCCACTAGAAACTGGCTGAACAGAGGACTTTGTACCACTGATGATGTTTGGGTTTGGTCATGCTGCCAACTCCCCACCCATCACAACATCCACATCTGCATCCCAGATCTCACCAATCTGCTCTAAGGCACCACAGGAGACCATGTCTGGGGCCTTGCAAAACTCCATGTACTCAACATGCCTTTCTTTCCCCTGCCCATTTGGGTTCAGCAATTCCTTCCTTGTCCTTTACCTGCCAGGAGATGCCTGCAGGAGAATGTGGCCCGTCACGCTCCCGGGGACAGACGTAGGCTGAGCAGCCTGTCATTCTCCCAGTTCTCCTTCCTGCCATTCCTGAAGATGGGTTTGACGTCTGCCTTTCTGAGGGACCTCTGAACCTCTCTGATCACTCTGGCACTTCTGAGACCACAATCCAGAATTTCCCACAGGGAAAGAGGGGCAGGTGTAGGACTGTGTAGAACAGCATGTGATGGGGATGGCAAAGGAGAGGTAGCAAATAGGGACACTTGCAATGAGCCTGTCCAAGGGAGCTGAGATGAATCTCACTGTGCCACTGGGGTTTGTCTTTGGAGTCACACACAGAAATATCAGGGTTCTGTCAGGTGTCCACACCTAAGCTGGCCCTGTGGACTCTTAAAACACAGTGAGATATTCAGGGACAGACAGTTTCCCTTATACACACAGAGGCAGGAATCACGGTGTCTCTCTGGGCTCCTGTTCCTATTCCCAAAGGATGGGAGGCACCTCAGCCCCATGGTGTGTCACCATGTTCTACATTTATCTTTGATGTCCGTCATCATTAGGAGTGGACATTGGTTCAAGGAAGCACATCCCAGTGCTGCATTCTGGTGGTTTCCTATGGGATATTAGTCCCAACATGATGTGACCTCAATGAACTGTCTGTGTCACAGGCCTTCATGGAACCACAAGGAATAGCTGATGGTGTTTGTGCTCACTCACGTTCATCTTACCTCACATACGTGATATACATGCTCACATCTCATCTGTACAATGTGAACATGAACCTCTGACCTACTCATTCAGTGTAATTCCATGGAGGGACAAAGAACTCTGAGCTGGGGTGAGAGGCCAGAGCTGGAAATAGTGCTTGTGAGGGGCCAGTCCATGGTGATTGACCTGGGGCTCCTTCTATGGGGTGTCCAGTGCACAGGGGCACAGCCCAGCCCCTGCTCTGCTGGTCCTGCAGGTCTCTGGCAGGAGCCTGGCTGTGAGAGGACACTGCTGTGTGCCAGCCCTGTACACACACACTGTTTATCTGCACAATGGTGTTTTCAACTGTGAAACACTTTCTTGTGCATGTTCTTGACAGAAACTTGAAGAATATCTAAGCCTTCAGGCACTGCCCTAAGAAAATCACATTTCTTTATAAAAGTACTTTTATGGAAGCCAGCTGTGTGACACAAGCACCCATTGCTTGTCCCCGCCTGCACTCACAGGACTGACACACAGCAGGACGGTGACCAAGCTGCCAGAGCACTCAGGCTTTGCACCAACACAAGAGATGAGAAGGAGAGTGTGGGAGTGGAACCAGAACAGCTCTGGAAGACCAAGGGCTGCTGCTTGCTGGCAGAACTGCCATGATAGACTGTCTTCCCCTCCACTAATACAGACAGAAACTCCCTGCATCTCCAAAAAGGACTTAAAAGAAGATCTCAGGAGAAAAACAAACCAGGACAGGACACTATATGGCCCTTTATTTTTTTTTTTTTCAGCACAAACAAAATGGCTCCTCGTTTACATAAACAATTGGGCAGAAAAAAAAAGCAGACAGTGAATTAGGAAAGGGATGACAACATTATCACAAAACACCACCACAAAATGAGAGTTTGTTGCTGTTTGTTATTGAAAATGTCCAGTTATCAGTTTCCACACTAAACCCTTGAGCTCCTGGTTCCTCATGCTGTAGATGAGGGGGTTCACTGCTGGAGGCACTACTGAGTACAGAACAGGCACCACGAGGTCCAGGGATGAGGAAGAGATGGAGGGGGGTTTCAAGTAGGCAAACATGCCAGTGCTGATGTACAGGGAGACCACGGCCAGGTGAGGGAGGCAGGTGGAAAAGGCTTTGTGCCGTCCCTGCTCAGAGGGGATCCTCAGCACGGCCCTCAAGATCTGCACATAGGAGAAAAGAATGAAAGTAAAACAGCCAAAAAATACTAAGAGACTAACCACAATAAGCCCAAGTTCCCTGAGGTAGAAGTGTGAGCAGGAGAGCTTGAGGATCTGGGGGATCTCACAGAAGAACTGGTCCAGGGCATTGCCCTTGCACAGGGGCAGTGAAAATGTATTGGCCGTGTGCAGCAGAGCATTGAGAAACCCAGTGGCCCAGGCAGCTGCTGCCATGTGGACACAAGCTCTGCTGCCCAGGAGGGTCCCGTAGTGCAGGGGTTCACAGATGGCAACGTAGCGGTCGTAGGACATGACTGTGAGAAGAAAAAATTCTGCTGATGCTAAAAAGACAAACAGAAAGAGTTGTGTAGCACATCCCAAGTAGGAAATGACCCTGGTATCGCACAGAGAGTTTGCCATGGACTTGGGGACAGTTGTGGAGATGCAGCCCAGGTCGAGGAGGGCGAGGTTGAGCAGGAAGAAGTACATGGGGGTGTGGAGGTGCTGGTCCCAGGCTATGGTGGTGATGATGAGGCCGTTGCCCAAGAGGGCAGCCAGGTAGATGCCCAGGAAGAGCCAGAAGTGCAAGAGCTGTAACTCCCGTGTGTCTGTGAATGACAGGAGGAGGAACTGGGTGATGGAGCTGCTGTTGGACATTTGCTGCCTGTGCGCATGAGGACCTGTGCAAGGAGGAAAAGGCAGTGACAAGTTAGGGGAGAGTTCTCTGAGAAAAATATCATGTTGTTTCTCATGGAAAATTCCCTCCCTGATGGAGGGATGTTTCAGCACATTCTCTCTTTCTACCAAGTGAGAAAAATCTGTTCATCACAGCTTAAAAGACAGCTTGGGCATCTGGTTTCCATGAACACAGCTCTGGGGCAAGACCCCTTGAGTTGATGTCAGAACAAGAAGTGACCGACACTTGCACCCCAACCCCAGAGAGCAAGAGCAGCAGGGACAGGTCGAGAAACAGGGAAGGACACTGCAGTGCTACCAGAAAATAGAGCAGGGACAGAAAGGCAGACGGGCATGCTGTGGAACCTTCTCCTGACCCGGCTGTGCTGCTGCCACTCACATGATGACACTGGAGAGCAAGTACTTTTAGCACCTTATTTGAATACCACGTTCCAGGAACCCTTCACCTGGAGGTCCAGCTGCTGAGGTGGAGACTCGTGACCTGGACCCCATGGCTTTGGGGCAGAGGGTCTGCTGGGGAGGAGAGGAGACCAGGGGTTGCACTGGGAAATGTGTCTGCAATCGAGAGCATGTGAGAGAAGTCCCTAAATCCTGTCCCAGCATTTCTGGTAGCAGTTAACTCTCCCTGCCCATGTCTGTGCTGCCTGCAGCTGTGTCTCTGTCCCTGATCTGCTCCCTGTCAGTGTCACAGACCCCGTCCCCCCCGCTGTGTGCTCAGCTCTGTCCTGCTCACACCTCCTGGCACTGCCCAGGGGCAGCTCTGTGTGTGCAGGGGCTCAGAAGCAGCTCAGACACGTCCTAACGAGAACTGGGGTCTCAGTGTCTGCTCCAAAGAGAGAAATAAATCCCCATCTCCCACTGCACACTCAGACGAGCAGAGTGGAAAACTGAAAGCACAGACTCCTTCCCTTGTGGCTGTTGCTGTATCAGTGTTGTTGTTCAATAGGACCCTCTGTCATGTCTGTGGAGGGATCTGGAGCTCTGAGCAGCCCTGACCCACACAGCCCCCTTCAACTCCACAAGCTCCCTGCCTGCCCTGCCAGGGGTCGCTCCTTCCCCCCACAGCTGCTGCCATGGGATCTCCCGGGCAGGCTGAGCGCTGACCCTGGCAGGCGGCAGAGTCCCTGCCCGGCACAGCCCTGGGGTGCAGGGACCCTGCTCTGCAGGACAGCCCTGGGCACCCCTGGGTGCTCACCCGGCTTCACAGCTGTTCAACATGGCCTGACAAGAGCCCCGTCCTTACAGATCCCACAAGCTGTGCCTGTGCCAGTTTCAGGAGATGCCTTCAGGAGCTACAGTTGCATTGCCCTGCACCAGAGACTTACCCTGGCAAGGGCTGCAAAGGTTTCTCCTCCAGTGAGCTCTCAGTCATCCTCCCAGTCCTGACCACCTTTAATCTCTCTCTGCCTTGCTCGTGTCCTGAGATCCCCAGTCAGAGCCCTCAGCCCTGCTGCGCTTTGCAGAGGAGCTGCTCCTGGGCAGAGCTGTCTCTCTGCAGCGCTGGTGCTTACCATGAGCTCCCTGTGTCCCAGGAGCCCAGCCCAGCTCAGCAGCACAGGAGCAGCCCAAGGCGCTTTAATGACCCCTCTCGTGGGTTTGGTGCTGAGTCCATGGACCTCAGACCCTGGAGGAAGGTGAAGAAACTTCTCAAGAAGTCAGATTCAGATTCAAACTCCAAAGTTTCTTGTACTGTTAATGGGTCCCACTGAGGGAACCTACTGAGAAACAATATCCGGGTTTAGTTAGAGAAGAAAACTGGAGGTCAGGAAAAGCAAAGATATCTCTGATGCTGAGGAAACCTGGTTGTGTTTCTTTAACCAAAAGCCAAGCCCTGACCTTGTACCCTGGCAAGTCAGATCCTGTCCCTCCCACGTTGCCCGGGCCCTTCCTGGGACAGTGTGGTGTGGAGCTGTGCAAGGACAAGGGCAGGACTATGGTCCCACACCTCCCAGGTTCCTGGCTGGGGACAAGGAGCCATGAGGCCCCTGTGCTGCAAGGACAAGGTGTCTCCTCACAGGCATCAGAGGTGCAGACAACAGCCACAGCCAAGGGGAGAAGGAGCTCATGTCTGGTGGGGCTTTCAGCCTCTTTCCATCCCGTGATCATCTCCACGACAGCCTGTCCTGTGCTGTCCATCCCCTGCACCTCTGTCCCTGCAGGCTGGAGACATCCTTCCTGCTGCCCCACCTTGCTCTTGTCTGAGCATCTTCCTTCCTTTGCTGAGATCTCTCCATCCTCCCCAGCTGTTCCCTGAAGCACAAAGCCTTGGGCTGATGCAGACTCCCTCTGGTGACCTGTTCCCCCACAGCACTGCCCTTCCATCACATTCCTTTCTGCTCATGTCCAGCCTGGACCTCCCCAGATGCACTTTGGGCCATTATTTCTTTCTCATGCTCTTTCCCACTATGCAGAAAACCTCCACCACCTCTGAAACTGCCCTTCAAGCACTCTCAGGCTACTCCTGCACTGCTGCAGCCTCCCCAGCGCTGCTGGGCCAAAGCATCCCAGGTCCCTCAGCACCCCACACCATGTGCACAAGGTGCTGAACCTGCCTTGGCACAGCCCTGCACTCTCCAGTTCCTCCCTGCTTCTCCAACCTGGGAAGCCGCACACTGGCACACACCCGTGTGTGTGGGTCACACCAGCGCTGAACCGAATGGGGTGAGAACTGCAGGTGTCTGGGTCCCCACGCTCCTCCTCATGCAGCCCCGTGTGCAGCTGCCTTGTTCATGGTGAGCGTGCACCACGGGCTGGTGTGGGGACCTTGTAGTGCCCAGGCCCCTTCTCCTCAGGTCACTGCTCAGTGTGTCAGGTCCTGCATGCAGACGGCTTATCCTGATAAGGTTGTCTCTCCCAAGAGAACAGGATGAGGAGTTGAAGAGCAGAAACTGTGGGGCCTTGGGCATCTAGTGCTCTAGTGCTCTAGTCTGGACTTTGAGGGGAAGTTTCCCTTCATATGGTAGAGCAGCAGGAATGCGTGGAGTTCTGTCTGGGGACAGACAATGTCAGCTGAAGGTTGAGGAGTCAGCAAGAGATAACAGAACAGCATGGTCAATGTTATGGTGACTGGACATCAGCTACAGGCTCACTGATCAGGAAGAGAAATTAGATGAGGCCTCCTTCAGACAAATGAAAGAAGCCTCATTTTCCAGGGCCATGTCCTCGTGGCAGACCTAAGATATCCCAATATCTGCAAGGTACCAGCCATCCAGGAGGTTATGGAGCTCATTGACAACATTTCCTGACATGGGTGACTGAGGAGTCAGTGGGGTGAGGTGCCCTGTGGGACTTCACACTTAGAAACCAGAAAGAGTTGGTTGGGATGGAACAGTCAGGGATGGGAAAGTGGAGCTGAGGCTCCTGGGAGATGAGAACAAGGCCAAGAGCAGGATTTCAGGAGAGCAGGATTTGGCCTGCTGAGGGACCTGCTTGGGTCCTGTGGGATATGACCTTGGTGTCTGCAGAGCTTTTCTCTCACATCTCCTCCCTCCTCTCTCCCACCTGCTGTTGTGCAGCGTTTTTTACCCTTTCTCAAATACAATATACCAGAGGTGCTGCCAGCATCACTGAGTGGCTCAGATTGGGCAAGGAGTGGGTCCATCTTGGAGCAGCTGAAATCGGCTCTGTCTGACATTGGTCCAACTCCTGTTGTCTTGTCAGAGAGGTGACAACTGTAGCACAACCACACTCACCCCCAGTTCCAAGACTTTGCCATGTAAGCCCAGTACAGGGTGACAATATGTTATTTCTTGCAAACTACTTGATCATGGAGAAGAAATGGAAAAGATCTTCTGTGGGCAACTGAAGGAAGTCACCAGTCAATGAGCAGGTTCCTATGGGGAACTGTAATTGCCCTGACATTCATTGACCATTCAAAGTGGCAGGTGCCAACAGTCCAGAGGATCTTGGGCCAACTGCTTAACATGGCTGCCTGGTGGGCCAACACGGGTGATGTTCACCTGAATCTGGAACTGGGAAACAAGGAAGAGCTGGTGAGGGATGTGAACATCAGTGTCCACCTTGGCTGTCATGAGCAGGACACAGAGGGGACCCAGGCACCAGAGGGGAGGGAGGAAGGCCAGCAGCAGAGCACAGGCTGGTGGGCTCCAGAGGGAAAGGCTTCGACATACCTGAGGAGCTGATCCAGGTGGTGCCATGGGAAGCAGTTCAGAAGAGTGAAGGAGCTCAGAAATCCGACAAGCCTTAGAGAACAGCCTGCTCCAAAGATAAGAATTATCTATGTAAATTCCCATGAACAGAAGCATTTATCATGTGAGGCTGCTCCTCTGAACAGATGGAGCTCCAGGGCAAAAAGGGGAAGCTGGGGAAGGTGCAAAAGAGGAATTTAGAAACCTTGTCCATGGATGTAGAGATGATGACAAAGCTCCCCTGGATTGATACCTTCAGGGGAAGCTGAGGACAGCAAGATGAGCTGTCACAGCTTCATTTGCAGTAAGAGAATAGACAGGCTGAACGTGGGCCTGCTGCTGAACTTCATAAGAGTAGAATCAGACAGGACTGAGGTTCTTCATGGCTTCTTTGCCTCCATCTTCACCAGCAAGGTCTCCTGGGACTTTGTTCCTGAAGGCAGGAGTCTGGAGGACACCCAGCAGTGGATGGGGCTCAAGTCAGGGGTGACCTGAGCAAACTCAGACACCGTTACAGAACAGGAGATGGGTCACTTGACCAGCTCCTGAACACAAGTATTGCTGTGCTGTGGCACCTGAGATTCCCAGGGACACTCCTGACTCACATGGTGATTTAGGCACCCAGTTTTCCAATCTATTCAGTCTTTATCAGGAGACGCTCCAGAACAATATGAACAGGAAACTGCTGAGACCACCTGATCTGGAAAGGGTGGGAAGGGCGAGCAGGGAAGGAAATAGAAGAAATTTGGCTTTATTGCTATTTATTATGGAAATGCTCTCTGCTTGGCTCTTCCTGAAATCTCTCTAATCATCCACACCTGACTTGAAGCCTTTAGGATAATGATGCACAGAGCATTGGCATTAAAGAGCATTTTAGATGTTAGTGAGCCCTCTGCTGCCATGGTCCTGAACTGCAGCTACTGAGAGAATGAACAAACCTCTAATGAAGAGAAAGGCAGACACAAATTCAAGTTTCTGAGGGTGTTTGGGACCCCATGAAGGGCCATCACTGACACAGCTGTGAAAGAAACAACCACTGCAGGTCCCTGTCCCTGGAGGCTGGCGAAGGAAAGACTTGGAGACACTGATTCCAGGTGGTGAGGGCCATGTGGAGGTGGCTCTGATACCATGTCAGCCCTTGATGCTTGTTCATCACCAGAATGGCTGAGCCTTGACCCCTGGGATCTGGTAGATCTTTCTCCAATGTTTTTCAAGGCTTTTCCTGTGGTCAGTGTGAGTATTTTGTGTATTGGGGGTGGTGGTTTTATGTCAAGTCCTGTTGCTTTAACGGCAAGGCTCTGGTTTTCTGTGGAGTTGGAAACGCCTGTGAGCTCCTCACAAATCATCCGGCTTCTTTCATACAGCTGGCAATGGTCTCCAATCACCTCAATGTCCCAGTCCCACACTTACTTGAATCCTCTATTAGGATCCATACCTATTACTGCAGGAGGTTCATGGATCCACCAGGCTCATGGCTGATTCCTGAGGACCATCCAAGTGTGGGCAGTGTAAGAGAGGAGCAGAGCAGGGTCAGCTCATGGGCCATGACTGAGCACAGCCACCCCAGCAGCAGCCGTTCCCCACCTCCCAGGCACAGCCATGCCCACAGGATGGAAATGGCACTGCCATACATGATTAGCCCAAGAGAGGCCTTTCTACCTTCCATATTCCCAGGAAAATCTTCCTCCTATTCCTCCTCCACCTCCAACTGCTTTCCATTTCAGGGCTCAGACATGGCTGGAAGGGTTCACTGAGGCCATCAGCCATCTCATTGCTTCTCCCTGACATGCCCTGACCTTCTCCCACACCAACAATGGCCAATCATGGCTGCTCAGGGCCTTCTGCTCTTCAGAAGAGGCCTCGAGCTTCTTGGTTCTTCCTGGTGCTTATTGTAAACTTCCTCGGTCTCCTGGTGAGTTCCTGGTGAGCTTTCTTGTCCATAAGACCCTTTATGACCATGTCTTACTAAATGGTTGTGTTTTTATGATCATTTGTGCAGAAAGGGCAGTCACAGGACAGCACCCAATATGTCAAAACTGATGCCGAGTGAAATGCCGTAAAGCCCTGATGAGTTCCCCCTGTGTCTGTGTCTCTCCTGGAAGGAGTCTGTCCCGAGAAGGGGATCCAGCTCCTGCCACTCTCTGCAAAGGCACATGAACAGTGTCCATCACCTGGGGACACAGTGGGTGACGTTTGCCAGACCACCCTTCATCTGAACCACTTAGATGTGTGCTTGTGGATGAAGTATGGAGCCTTATAGTGCAAATGCCTATTTGTCATTGCCAGAGGGGCTACCAGAGATGCAGAGTATTATTTTACAAATATTTAAATATAAGCATATAAAACTGACATTCCTAGAGAAATTACACAAACACTTGAAGGACTTTTCATGCTTTTTAACATGATTATCCACAGGAGGCCACCAGCTTTACATCTCAGGAAATGGGATGCCAGAGTTGAAGGGCAGGATGGTTTGGGCTCTGTGCTGGGATCTGGAAACTGAAACGTGCTCCCATCTCCCAACCCCCTGCCCTCCTCAGTGAGGGTGTGAGACATTCTGCAGCAAGGGCTGAACTCACAGCCATGACCAGTATCTTATGTCCAACTGCAGCCAATGGTGTCCTGCCAGCTCAGGATTGGAGCTGCCATTGCTGGAGGTGTTTAAAAGACATGGAGATGTGGTGCTTTGGGACATGTTTTAGTGGTGGTGTTGGCAATGTTTGACTTACGGTTGGACTCCATGTTTAAAGGGTCTTTTCCAGCCTAAATGATTCTATGATTCTCTGATTTGGGTTGAAACCATTTCAGTTCCATCACCTCCAGCTTCCCTCAGAGGCTGCTGTTGTGTGGCAGAACTGTCCTGGCTCTCCAGGCAGGTTGGGCACTGGTTCGGTGCCTGCATTGGCAGTTTTCCCCTTCCTGGGGTAAAAGGCTGTTGAGCAGAGACAGTTGTAGAGATTTGGCTCACAGGGGTTTGCAGCAATCCTGTCAAACTCTGAGCAGGCTGAGCTTTGGAGCCCAGGAAAAATGGAGATGCTCTGAAGGATGTTTGTGAACAGTGGTGCTGTCACTAGTAACAGTAACAGGGAACTCTTTATTCTCACTGATGATGATGATGAACTAAAGCTCTTTA
Source organism: Streptopelia decaocto (assembly GCF_964273445.1). NCBI lineage: Eukaryota > Metazoa > Chordata > Aves > Columbiformes > Columbidae > Streptopelia > Streptopelia decaocto. The sequence continues at coordinate 13,382 of NW_028115684.1, forward strand.
ATTTAATTCCTAACAGTCATTCTTGCTTTTCAAAACATCTACCACACCTCAGCAGTTGTGTCTTCAAAGAAGTTCTTATAACAATGATTTTTCTCTCAGATTTTTTTTTTTTTTTTTAATCATATAAAGAGTACACCTCTTGGACAGAATTAACACAAAGTCATGCATCTTTCATGACTTTTCTCTTTTCTCTTTTCCCTGCTTTGATGTGGAGGTGGTGTAGGAGAATAGTTTCTTTTTGAGACAAAGAAGGCCAAGGAACAGGCCAGGTCAGTGCAAAGGCCCAAAGGAAGCCAGAATCCTTATGTGTGTGCACTAGCACACACTGTCATCTGCATTTCCAGTCTCTGTAGCCCCAACAGTGCAGCAGAGTCTGGAGCTCTGAGCTCCCTTCATCTGCCCTGTGTGACACATGTAAAATGGAACTACCCCAGTCCAATGGCTGGTTTTGATTCTCTTCACAGCCTGAAGCACCACATGGGTCAGGAGACAAGCCAGGATACCCAACAAGGACTCACATACCCTTCACGTAGATTTTAGGTGTTTCCTGGCATCTCAGCAGACATGTCACGCTGATATCTGGGTGCAAGGAGCTGGTCAAGTCCCTCATTTTCATTTCTATAATGATGGATTTGTGTCTGGCTGATGTACAGACTCTGCATGGTTGCTGACACCTCTTGAACAACCTGCTCTGAAAGGGTTAACAACACAGGATGTTCTTTCTGGAGAGGCATTAGGACAGAAAAAATTAAGATCTTGGCTCAGGGCAAAAGAAAAAGGATGGAAAATATGTTTGGGGGCTGTTTGGGGGCACTTGTAAAGCAGCCCTGCACCTCATGTGAATTATTCCTGTGGTCAGGGAGAACCTGAGAGCTCTCCCTAAATTGAAAATGTGAAGGGGAAGGAAGGACAGCATCATTGAGGCTCAAAGGGACCTCAGGAGGTGTCTTGACCAACCTCCTGCTCACAGCAGGGTCAGACCAGATTGCTCAGGGCTTTATCCAAACACATCTTGGTCACTTTCTGGGACAGAGTGAGTGCGTACTCCTGGGAAACAGCTTCCAGTGCTTGACTGTCCTCATGACTGGAGAGTTTCTCCCTTTCTACAGCACCTTTCCAAGCCCAACCATCCAGATTGTTTTCACCCATCTACTCACATACTGACACAGAATATTGTGGGGGATGATGCTGAATGCCTTGCTGACTGCCAGGTAACAGGCAATGGTTGTCCACCTCACATCCACAACCCTGTCTTTTCCTCACAGAAAGCAAAGGGGATGGACAGGCACAACCTGCCCTGGGTAAACCCCGTCACCTTCTCTTCCAGACACCCAGAAATGGGGTCCCAGTGGACATGCTCTGGGGCACAGCCCTTAGTTCCCCTGCTCACTCATTGGCCATTTTGAAAAGTGCACACACTGTGTGAGAGCTGCCAGTGGTCGGGGAGTCCCCCCAGTCTCCATGAGCTTTCCAAGATGGTGGAGAGTGGCCTCACTGTGACATCGTCCTGCTGTCCCAGCTCCTGGGATGGTGCCCCTGCTGTCCCATAGACTGGAAAGGATTGTGTTAGTTCCAGTGACCCCTGACTTGATCCACATCCACTGCTGCTTGTTCTGACTCCAGTCACAGAGATCTGAGAGACCTTGCTGGTGAAGAGGGAGAACAAGAGGACACAGGGATTCTCACCTCTTATTAAATTCATCAGTGGCCACACAGTGTCTTTGTTTCTCCTATAACTGTTCCTGCAGTAGTAACAGCTCATTATGGGGCCCTTGAATTGCCTTCCAGGTCTAGACTGAGCTTTGATCTGGACTGTTGCTGTGCTTGGAGGCTGCTGTCCTTGCACACCAGATGAACTCTCTTCTGCCACCCTGCCTGGCAGTTCATTCCATCCGTGTCACAGCTCTGTCTGCAGCACTGACAGCTCCAGCTCCCCCAGTCAGGTCCCTGGCTGAGGACATTGCCTCACATCTGGGCTGAGCCGCCCCAGCTGTGGCACCAGGAAAGCTCTGAGTCACCCCATGGAAACCTGATATCAAGCATGGAAAACCCCATGTGTGCAAAGGCTTTGCTTCAGAGCACAGACATGACATATTCAAAAGATTGGTGAGTGTCTTTCTAGCCCTAGGACTGCAAACACAGAATAAAATGCCTGAAGTCATTCAACTGACGATATTCCTCCGCCCAGCTTGGAGAATTTAGATCCTTTGCTGTAACCTTCCTGGTGTCCTGTCTAATGATGGGACAAGAAAAGAGTTTCTCATGCTCAAATTATTTTCTAATATGAAAAAACGAATGCAGGAAAAAAACTGTCTCTGTAGAGGTGAAAGAAGAAACATCACTCACTAATTCAGCCTTTTTCATGGGACATTCCCCTGGAGATCCTGGAACAGCACAAGGAAGCCCAGCGGGGACAGAGAAAGGAATGTCATGGGCTGCTCCTGTGCTGCTGAGCTGGGCTGGGCTCCTGGGACACAGGGAGCTCATGGCAGCAGCAGCGCTGCAGAGAGACAGCTCTGCCCAGGAGCAGCTCCTCTGCACACGCAGCAGGGCTGAGGGCTCTGCCTGCAGCACCGAGGGCACAGGAGCCAGGTACAGAGAGGGGAAAGGCAATGTAGGGTTGTCAGTTGCTGAGGGCTCATTGAGAGACCAGTCTTCACAGTCCTTAGACGGTAAGTCTCTGCATGTAGAACAATGCAGCTGCATTTCCTGGCAGAATCTCCTAAAGCTGGTACATGACACAGTTTGCAGGATCTGTCAGGTCTCTCTCACAGTATCTCTGTTGTAGAGAAGAACACACTCCAGACCAGCGTTTCCCTGCTGCACTGTTGGAGGGACAGGGCATGATGGCAGCTTCTGCTGAGGGTGACTGCAGGGGGAGCACCCAGGGGTGCCCAGGGCTGTCCTGCAGAGCAGGGTCCCTGCACCCGAGGGCTGTGCCAGGGCAGGCACTCTGCTGCCTGCCAGGGTCAGCGCTCAGCCTGCCTGGGGAGATCCCAACAAGGAGGGGAGAAACTGTGGGGAAGAAGCAACCCCCAGCAGGGAAGGGTCCTTCTGCTGCTTGTGTACAGGTATTACTTTAAAGATAAGGAGGTTACCTGAGTCTGTCCTTTCAGTTTCCTATTCCAAGACTGGAGTTGGGGGTGGGGGGAGGGGCATGTGTGAAAGGATAAATGCAAAATGAGTTCTCATGCTTTAACAAGTCACTGAGACTCCTGAACTGCAGCTCTGAGTGATCAGTACATCTGCCAGAAGGCTCATGACATCCCTTCACCACCCTTCTGCCTGTGCACAGCACCTGCATCACCTTGGCTGGACCTGTCAGCCTAGTCTGACCTGTCCTGTTTTCCAGCCTGCAGACAGGAAGATGCCCCCAGGCAGTGCCCTGTGAACAGGCAGGATCTGTAGGGCCAGGGGGAGGGCACAGAGGGTGGGATGGTCTGTGAGCACTGACAGGGAACAGACATGGACAGGGAAACACCTCCCAGGGGAGAGTCTCCAGGCAGCAGGGAAATGATCAGAAATGAGAGGAAACCAAACCCAGAATTGTTATGGGAGGGAGAACAGAGAAAAGTCCCTGTGATCCCCTGCAGTGCAGATCCCTCCTGTGAGCAGCCCCCTGGCCTCCTGTCCCACCCAGCAAAGCCTCTGCCCTCAGGGCCGGGGGCTCCAAGGCATGAAGCAGCTCCTGTGCAGCCAGAGCTCCAGTTCCTCTGCAGAGCACAGGGGCTGAGAGCAGCTGCCCGGCAGTGTTGGTGTCTGGGAGGTGGCTGCACAGCTGGGGAAGGGTGACGCTGTCTGAGTGCCCGGCTGCCTCTGCCCTGGCCTCTCTCACACCCACCCTCACCGCACTTTCCTTCTTGCTCCCCTGCTCTGGGTCACTGCTGTTGGGATCTTGTTCTTGCTGTCAGGCTCTCTGGGGATGGCAGCTTCAGCTGCAGAGTCACAGCCTGATCTTGTGGGTCCATTCACAGTATCACAGTATGTTTGGGATTGGAAGGGACCTCAAAAGATCATCTAGTCCAATCCCCCTGCTGGAGCAGGAACGCCTAGGTGAGGTCGCACAGGAACACGTCCAGGCGGGTTTTGAATGTCTCCAGAGAAGGAGACTCCACAGCTTCCCTGGGCAGCCTGTTCCAGTGCTCTGTCACCCTTACTGAGAAGAAGTTTCTTCTCAAATTTAAGTGGAACCTCTTGTGTTCCAGCTTGATCCCATTACCCCTTGTCCTATCATTGTTTGCCACCGAGAAGAGCCTGGCTCCATCCTCGTGGCACTCACCCTTTATATATTTATAAACATTAATAAGGTCCCCCCTTAGTCTCCTCTTCTCCAAACTAAAGAGACCCAGCTCCCTCAGTCTTTCTTCATAAGGGAGGTGCTCCACTCCCTTAATCATCTTCATTGACCTACGCTGGACCCTCTCCAGCAGTTCCCTGTCCTTCTTGAACTGAGGGGCCAGGAACTAGACACAATATTCCAGATGGGGTCTCACCAGGGCGGAGTAGAGGGGAAGGAGGACCTCTCTCGATCGACTAACCACCCCCCTTCTAATACACCCCAGGATGCCATTGGCCTTCCTGGCCACAAGGGCACAGTGCTGGTTCATGGTCATCCTGTTGTCCACCAGGACCCCCAGGTCCCTTTCCCCTACACTGCTCTCTAACATGTAATCTCCCAACCTATACTGGAACCTGGGGTTGTTCCTGCCCAGATGCAGGACTCTACACTTGCCCTTGTTAAATTTCATCAGGTTATTCCCCGCCCAACTCTCCAGCCTGTCCAGGTCTCGCTGGATGGCAGCACAGCCTTCCGGCGTGTCAGCCACTCCTCCCAGCTTGGTGTCATCAGCAAACTTGCTGATAGTACACTCAATTCCCTCGTCTAAATCGTTAATGAATATATTGAATAATATTGGCCCCAGCACTGACCCCTGAGGCACTCCACTAGATACTGGCCTCCAACTAGACTCCGCACCATTGGCTACCACTCTCTGGCTTCTCTCCCTAAGCCAGTTTGCAACCCACCTCACAACTCTATTGTCTAGACCGCACGCCCTCAGTTTAGCTGTGAGGATGCTGTGGGAGACTGTGTCAAAGGCTTTACTGAAGTCAAGGTAGACCACATCCACCGCTCTGCCATCATCCATCCACCTTGTTACATTCTCATAAAAGGCTATGAGGTTGGTCAAGCATGACTTACCCTTGGTAAAGCCATGCTGACTGCCCCTAATAACCCTCTTATCCTTGATATGCCTTGAGATGGCACCAAGGATAAGCTGTTCCATTACTTTCCCAGGGACAGAGGTGAGGCTGACCGGTCTATAATTACCCGGGTCCTCCTTCTTGCCCTTTTTGAAGACTGGAGTGACATTTGCTTTCCTCCAATCCTCGGGCACCTCTCCCGTTTCCCAAGACTTGGCAAAGATGATGGAGACCGGTCCAGCAATGACTTCAGCCAGCTCCCTCAGCACCCGCGGATGCATCCCATCTGGACCCATGGATTCATGGATGTCCAGACTATTTAATTGCTCCCTAACCCAGTCCTCATCAACTAAAGCAAACTTCTCCATTGACCTGGCTTCATCCGGGGTCTCAGGGGTACAGGGCTCCCCAGGACAGCCTCCGGCAGAGTAGACAGAGACAAAGAAGGCATTCAGTAATTCTGCCTTCTCTGTATCTTCTGCCACCAGGGCACCCACCCCATTCATGAGTGGGCCTACGTTGCCTCTGGTATTAGTTTGATCTGCTATGTATTTGAAAAAGTTCTTTTTGCTGTCCTTGACCCCTCTCGCCAGCTGTAATTCTAAGGAGGCCTTGGCTATCCTAGCTGCCTTCCTACATCCTCTAACAGCAGCCTTATATTCTTCCCAAGTGGCCAGCCCCTGCTTCCATGACCTGTAAACTCTCCTCTTCTGCTTGAGCATACCCAACAGATCCCTATTCAACCACGCAGGCCTCCTGGCTCCCTTCCTTGACTTCCTATGTGTGGGGATGCTCTGATCCTGAGCGTGGAAGAAGCAATCTCTGAATGCCACCCAGCTATCTTGGGCCCCTTTTCCTTCAAGCAGTCTTGCCCATGGGATTTCCCCCAGCAGTTGCTTGAAAAGGCCCAAGTTAGCCCTGCTAAAGTCCAGGGTTGCAATTCTACTTGCTATTCTGTTCCTGCCACACAAGATGCTGAACTCCACCATCTCGTGGTCACTGCAACCCAGGCAGCCCTCAACCTTTACTGCTTCGACCAGAGCCTCCTTGTTAGTGAGGATGAGATCCAGCAGTGCACCTCTCCTAGTCGGCTCCTCCACCATCTGCATGAGGAAGTTCTCATCAATGCACTGGAGGAACCTCCTGGACTGTGGCTGGCTGGCTGAATGGTCCTTCCAGCAAACACCAGGGAAGTTAAAATCACCCACAACAACCAGGGCCTGTGACTGTGAGGCCACTCTCAGCTGTCCATAGAAGGCCTCATCAACTTCCTCAGCCTGATCTGGTGGCCTGTAGCAGACGCCCACAACAGTGTCAGCCCTGCCAGCCTGCCCCTTGATCCTGACCCATACACTCTCAACTCGCTCGTCATCCACTCCTGGGCAGAATTTAGTACATTGTAGTGTCTCTCTCACATAGAGAGCAACTCCACCACCACGCCTGGCTGGCCTGTCTTTCCTGAAAAGGGCATAGCCATCCATGACCACATTCCAGTCATGTGAACTGTCCCACCATGTTTCTGTAATTGCCACCAGATCATAATCTCCCGACCGAACATGGGATTCTAACTCCTCCTGCTTATTCCCCATGCTGCGCGCATTGGTGTACAGGCATTTCAGGGAGCGAGCAGAACACACCCATTTCTCCATAGGGGCATAGGACGCCACTGGTCCTCATCGGTTTTAGAATGCAGCCCCACTGGGACAAGCCCAGCTACAACCCCATCCCCCTTCGAGCCTAGTTTAAAGCTTTCCAAATGACCCCAGCTAATTCCTGCCCCAGCATCCTTTTGCCCCTACAAGATAAACCTTTCCCATGTGACAGTGTCCGGACTGGTGTCTTATAAAACCAACCATTATCAAAAAATCCAAAGCCCTGCCTGTAGCACCACTCTTGGAGCCAACCATTTAGAGACTGAATTTTCCTATTCCATCCCACATCGTCACTTGAAAATGGAAGGAGTGAAGACAAGATCACTTGAGCCCCTGAGTCTTTCACCATCCTTCCCAAGACCTTGAAATCGTTCTTCATTCCCCTCAGACTACGGGAAGCAGCTTCCTCCCCAGAGGCAGTCTTAAGTTGTGAAGTCAACGGCCTCTTCCTATGTGATCTTGTAGGCAGGCTTGGCACCACCTCCTCAACTACCTCTTCTTCAAGACCCAGGGCCTCAAACCTATTACGGAGGGGCACCTGGGGAGACGAAGCAGGCAGGGAGGGGGGCTGCCCATGACGCCGAACCGGAATACGCTTCCAACCCTCGTCATCTTTTCGGTCCCCTACCTCTGCCCGAGAGCAACAAGGGTGGGGCCGTCTCAGGACTTCTGCCTCTGTCCGAGAGGGCAGGAGGTCCATCTCCTTTTGGGGGGTACCTCCCTGGGACCTTTCCGACTGGCACGTCAGGGTGTTACTCCACCAGTCAATCTCCCTTTCGCACTCCTTGATGGTCCTCAGCGTCTCAACCTCCTCTTTAAGTTTCACAACCATGTCGAGCAGGTCTTGCACCTGCTCACACCTCACACAGGTGGAGTGCTGGCCTCCCTCCCTGGCAGCAGCAGGCTCTGGCACTCCCTGCAGCCGGAGACCTGAACAGCACCGTTCAGGACAGAGCCTCAGTCTGCATTGCCACCGTCTGTTTGAGACACGCTCTCCTCCTGGAGGCGACCATGGTCGTCAGTAGTCTGGGATGCTGGCAATAAGTTAAAGGGGCTGACAAGCAACAAGTGCTCTCTGCACCCTGCTGCACAAGCTGCCACACCCGCTGCTGCAGCACAGTGTGGGTGGGACTCACCCGCTACACAAGCTGGTTGTTCCTCCCTGCACCTGGTGACTAGTCGCTGCCCTCCCAAAGGCTTTTTCAAGGCAAGGGGAGGGGGTGTCACAGTCACTGTGGTAACGCCCCCCGCCACATCAGCCTCTCTCTTGCAATAGCTGCCGGGGCTGTGGGGATCGGGACCCGCCGGGAATCACGCTGACCCTGTATGTTTCCCTCTGAGCTTCCTAATATTGGCTGAACCTCATGGTTGGCTGAACCCTGCGGGCTCCGGCTCTCGCTGGGCTGGCTCCAATCAGCTGACTGATGACAGCAGGTGACAGCAGGGACAGCAGGCAGTGACAGGCCCGGGGCTGACAGGCTCCCCCTCCCCTAGGGGGCGCTCGGCTGCCACACCCAGCTGACACAGAACCTTGGTCACAATGCCTGCTACCGTGGCGAGGATGCGGTGACTCTGCAGGTGACAGGGACACTGCAGGACTTGGTGTCAGCTCAGCAATTTCTCAGTTCCCCAAAGAAGCTGAATTCTGCAAAGTGCTGCCTTTGCTGTTGAAATGATGTCATCAGGTGGCTGTTTTGGTGTGATAATCTGAAGACCAGAGCAGAAATGGTGAAATATTCCCATGATATGCATGATCCCTGCACCAAACCACCATGACTCAGCCTAAGGAGATCTGCAGCTTATTTTTTTGTACTGCCAGCAGATTGTGGAAGTACAGTAGAAGAACCATCCTTACAGAGAGATCTTTGGATTTTAGGCTTAGTCTAAGTGTCTCAAGTAGCTGGGGTTTTGGTTTGGGCCTAATCCATAACATCTGATGGCTCTGTGTAATATTCCCATCAGTGTCTGTGTCACAAATCGCCCTGGACAGTGAGTGTGTCTAAAACCCCATTGGACAGTGTGTGTGTCACAAACCCCCCTGGACAGCGTGTATGTCACAACCCCATTGGACAGTGTGTGTGTCACAAACGGCCCTGGACAGCGTGTGTGTCACAAACCACATTGGACAGTGTGTGTGTCACAAACAGCCCTGGACAGTGTGTGTGTCAAAAAACCCATTGGACAGTGTGTGTGTCACAACCCCCCCTGTACAGTGTGCGTGTCACAAACCCCATTGGACATTTTGTGTGTCACAAACCCCTTTGGACAGTGTGTGTGTCACAAAAACCCCTGGGCAGCGTGTGTGTCACAAACCCCCCAGAACAGTGTGTGTGTCACAAACACCCCTAGACAGCGTGTGTATCAGAAACTGCATTGGACAGCGTGTGTGTCACAAACCCCTTTGGACAGTGTGTGTGTCAGAAACCCCCCTGGACAGCGTGTGTACAACAAACCCCATTGGACAGTGTGTGTGTCACAAACCCACTGAACAGCGTGTGTGTCACAACCCCATTGGAAAGTGTGTGTGTCACAAACCCACTGAACAGCCTGTGTGTCACAACCCCATTGGAAAGTGCGTGTGTCACAAACCCCTTTGGAAAGCGTGTTTGTCACAAACCACATTGGACAGGGTGTGTGTCACAAACTCCCCTGGACAGCATGTGTGTCACAAACCCCATTAAACACCGTGAGTGTCAAAATATCCCCTGGAAAGTGTGCGTGTGACAAACCCAATTGGACAGTGTGTGTGTCGCTAACACCTTTGGACTGCGTGTGTGTCACAAACCCTATTACACAGTGTGTGTCTCTCAAAGCTCATTGGAGAGTGTGTGTGCACAAACCCCTCTGGAGAGTGTTTGTGTCACAAACCCCCCTGGACAGCGTGTGTATCCGAAACCCAATTGGACAGTGTGTGTATAACAAACCCCATTGGACAGTGTGTGTCACAAACCCCATTGGACACCATTTGTGTCACAAACCCCGTTGGACAGTTTGTGTGTCAAAAACCCCATTAGACAGCCTGTGTGTCACAAACCCCCCTGGACAGTGTGTGTGTAACAAACCGCCCTGGACAGTGTGTGTGTAACAAATCCCATTAGACAGCGTGTGTGTCACAAAGCCCATTGGAGACATTGTGTGTAACAAACCCCATTGGACAGTGTGTGTGTCACAAACCCCTCTGGACAGCGTGTGTGTCACAAAGCTCATTGGGCAGTGTGTGTGTCACAAACCGCGCTGGACAGCGGGTGTGTGGCAAGGTCACAAACCCCATTGGACAGTGTGGGTGTCAAAAACCCACCTGGACAGCGTGCGTGTCACAAAACCCATTGGACAGCGTGTGTGTCAGAAACCCGATTGGACAGTGTGTGTGTCACAAACCCCTCTGGACAGCGTGCGTGTTCACAAAGCCCATTGGCCAGCGTGAGTGTAACAAACACCCCTTGACAGACTGTTTGTCACAAACCCCCCTGGACAGCCTGTGTGTCACAAACCCCATTGTACAGTATGCGTGTCACCAACCCCCCTGGACAGTGTGTGTGTCACAAACCCCATTGGACAGTGTGTGTGTCACAAATCCCGTTTGGACAGTGTGTGTGTCAGAATCCCCATTGGACAGCATGTGTGTCAGAATCCCCATTGGACAGCATGTGTGTCACAAACCCCCCTGAACAGCGTGTGTGTCACAAACCGCTTTGGACAGTGTGTGTGTCACAAACCCCATTGGACAGTGTATGTGTCACAAACCCCATTGGACACCGTGTGTGTCACAATCCCTCCTGGACAGTGTGTGATTCACAAATCACATTGGATAGAGTGTGTGTCAAAAACCCCATTGGACAGTGTGTGTGTCAGAAACCCCACTGGACAGTGTGTGTGTCACAAACCCCCCTGGACATCGTGTGTGTCACAAACCCCATTGGACAGCGTGTGTGTCACAAAACCCATTGGACAGCGTGTGTGTCAAAAACCCACCGGGACAGCGTGTGTGTCACAAACCCCAATGGACAGTGTGTGTGTCACAAACCCACATGGACAGTGTGTGTGTCAGAATCCCCATTGGACAGTGTGTGTGTCACAACCCCCCCTGGACAGCGTTTGTGTCACAAACCCCCCCTGGACAGCATGTGTTTTACAAACCCCATTGGACAGTGTGTGTGTCACAAACCCTCCTGGACAGTGTGTGATTCACAAACCCCCTGGACAGTGTGTGTGTCACAAATGCCCCAATGGACAGTGTGTGTGTCACAAAACCCATTGGACAACGTGTGTGTCACAGACCCCATTGGACTCCGTGTGTGTCACAACCCCTATTACACAGCGTGTGTGTCACAAACCCCACTGGACATTGTGTGTGTCAGAATCCCTATTGGACAGTGTGTGTGTCACGAACCCCTTTAGACATCGTGTTTGTCACAAAACCCATTGGACACCGCTTATGTGACACAAACCCCATTGGACAGTGTGTGTGTCACACTGAAAGAACCCCCATTGGACAGTTTGTGTGTCAGAACCCCCACTGGACAGCGTGTGTGCCACAAACCCTCCTGGACAGTGTGTGATTCACAGACCCCATTGGACAGTGTGTTTTTCACAACCCCCCCCCTGGACAGTGTTTGTGTCACAAACCCCACTGGACAGCGTGTGTGTCACACTGAAAGAACCCCCATTGGACAGTTTGTGTGTCAGAACCCCCCCGGGCAGCGTGTGTATCAGAAACTACATTGAAAGGCATGTGTGTCACAGACCCCCCTGGACAGTGTGTGTGTCACAAACCCACCTGGAGAGCGTGTGTGTCACAAATCCCATTGGACAGTATGTGTGTCACAAACCCCATTGGAGAGTGTGTGTGGCACAAACCCCCTGACAGTGTGTGTGTCACAAACCCAATTGGACATTGCATATGTCACAAACCCCAGTGGACACCGTGTGTGCCACAAACCGCCCTGGGCAGCGTATGTGTCACAAACCCCACTGGACAGCGTGTGTGCCACAAACCCTCCTGGACAGTGTGTGATTCACAGACCCCATTGGACAGTGTGTTTTTCACACCCCCCCCCCTTGACATTGTGTGTGTCACAAACCCCATTGGACAGGGTGTGTGTCACAAACCCTATTGGACACCATGTGTGTCACAAACCCCATTGGAGAGTTTGTGTGTCAGAATCCCTCCTGGACAGTGTGTGTGTCAAAAACCCCCTGGACAGCGTGTGTGTCACAAACCGTATTGGACAGTGTGTGTATCCAAACCCCATTGGACAGAGTGTGTGTCACAAACCCCACTCGACAGTGTGTGTGTCACAAACCCCATGGGACAGTGTGTGTGTCACAAACCCCACTCGACAGTGTGTGTGTCACAAACCCCATGGGACAGTGTGTGTGTCACAAAACCCTATAAGAAAGTGTGTGTGTCAGAAACCCCCCTGGACAGCGTGTGTGTCACAAACCCCAATGGACAGTGTGTGTGTCAAAAACCCACATGGACAATGTGTGTGTCACAAACCCCATTGGACAGCGTGTGTGTCACAAACTCCCCTGGACAGCGTGTGTGTCACAAACCCCATTGGACAGCGTGTGTGTCACAAACCCCATTGGACAGGGTGGCTGTCACAAACCTCATTGGACAGCATGTGTTTCACAACACCATCCGGACAGCGTGTGTGTCACAATCCGCATTGGATAGTATGTGTGTCACAAACCCCATTTGACACCGTGTGTGTCACAAACCCCGTTGGATAGTCTGTGTGTCAAAAACCCAATTGGACAGCATGTGTGTCACAAACCCACCTGGACAGCATGTGTGTTACAAACCCCCCTGTACAGTGTGAGTGTCACAAACCCACCTGGACAGTGTGTGTGTCACAAACCCCGTTGGACAGCGTGTGTGTCACAAACTCCATTGTACAGGGTCTGTGTCACAAACCCCATTGGATAGCGTGTGTGTCACAACCCCCCCTGGACAGCATGTGTTTTACAAACCCCATGGGACAGTGGGTGTTTCCCAAACCCCATTGGACACTGTGTATGTCACAAACCCTGCTGGAAAGTTTTTGTGTAACAAAACCCCCTGGACAGTGTGTGTGACAGAATCCCCATTGGACAGCGTGTGTATCACAAACCCCTTTGGAAAGCATGTGTGTCACAAACCCCCTGGACAGCATGTGAGTCACAAACCACATTGGACAGTGTGTGTGTCACAAACCCCATTGGACACCATTTGTGTCACAAACCCCGTTGGACAGTTTGTGTGTCACAAACCCCCCTGGACAGTGTCTGTGTCACAAACCCCATTGGACAGTGTGTGTGTCCAAATCCCATTGGACAGTGTGTGTGTCACAAACCCCATTGGACAGTGTGTGTGTCAGAAACCCCCCTGGACAGCGTGTGTGTCAGAAACCCCATTGGACAGTGTGTGTGTCACAAAACCGCATTGGATAGTGTGTGTGTCACAAAACCGCATTGGATAGTGTGTGTGTCACAAACACTATTGGAAGGTGTGTGTGTCACAAACCCCATTGGACAGTGTGTGTGTGTCGAGGGTTAAGATTGCGGGGTGACAATAAAACCCTGGCAGATGTATTGTTAACCCCCTCTCCCCCCTACTTGCCCCTTTTGCCCCTCCCTCTCCCCCCTTCCCACTCAGCACAGGCGATCGGGAGGGAAAGAAGGACAGAGAGAAGAGAGTTGGAAAAATTAACAATGTTTTACTAATGCTACTAATAAGAATAGAGAAAATAATTGAAAATATACAAAACCAATCTTGAAAGTCTCAGCAACTGCAGAGCCGGCACCCAAAGTCCTGGCTTAGACTCTGCAGCCAACTGGAGCTGGATTCAGTCTCTCACTAGGCCTCAGTTCTCAGGGATGACTGGCAAGATCCTCTCCTAAGGTCGGCCATAAGCAGAAGGGAGGAGATCCTCGTGGTCTCCCACTTTTATATGAAGTATTCACGTGAATGGAATGTTATACACATTTGGTCAGTTTCTTGGTCACTTGTTTCTCGTCACCCCTCTCGCAAGATGTCCATCCATGCTTATCAATAAGTTTGCATTCCATTGCTAGGTTTACCAAAACATGTGTCTGGTTCTCCAGGAAAATGCAGTTAATAAGAAGGCTTTAGCTGACAGGCAAAATTCACTGAAAGAGAAACTTGTTTTTAACAAAACCAAGACACCTCTCTTATTTCCTTTTCTCTCACTCCCCTGCTTCCTGCCTCTTTTCTTTCAAATCCTCCATTTCACTCCTGCAGCCCAACACTACTTTTTATTCTTCCTTCCCTTTCTGCTGCTCCCTTCGCTTTCTCCCTCTGTCCCATATCTTTCTTCTCAACTTGTCTCTTGGAGACCTTGGGCCACTTTGGCCCCAGGTCTGGGCATGGTTTGGCCAGTTTTCAGAGGCTTTGCTGGTGACAGCAGGGACAGCAGGCAGTGACAGGCCCGGGGCTGACAGGCTCCCCCTCCCCTAGGGGGTGCTCGGCTGCCACACCCAGCTGACATAGAGCCTTTGTCACAATGCCTGCTACCGTGGCGAGGATGCGGTGACTCTGCAGGTGACAGGGACACTGCAGGACTTGGTGTCAGCTCAGCAATTTCTCAGTTCCCCAAAGAAGCTGAATTCTGCACATTGCTGCCTTTGCTGTTGAAATGATGTCATCAGGTTGGTGTTTTGGTGTAATACACAGAAAACCAGAGCAGAAATGGTGAAATATTCCCATGATATGCATGATCCCTGCACCAAACCACCATGACTCAGCCTAAGGAGATCTGCAGCTTATTTTTTTTTACTGCCAGCAGATTGTGGAAGTACAGTATAAAAATCATCTTTATGGAGAGATCTTTGCATTTTAGGCTTAGTCTAAGTGTCTCAAGTAGCTGGGGTTTTTGTTTGGGCCTAATCCATAAGGTCTGATGGCTTTCCTCCTCCTCTGAAGGTGGATGTGGTAGAAAATATAAAGCAAATAAACGTCCTGCAGCCTAGCCTTGCCTTGCCTTGCCTTGCAGCCCTTATGCTTGGCAAAAGGAGAGGATTAAAAGTTTTTGCTAGTTAAAGTAATCAGTGAAATGTCATTGCAAGTGTGGGTCTTACAATGACAGATGTCTGGATTTCTTTTTGTAACAGCACAAATCTTTTTAGCCTGTTCCCAGGAATTGATGGAATAGGAAAGGAGTCCAAAGGAGCGTACGTATTCATTTTCCAAGTAACTGCTTTATATGTCTGTAATGGAGAAGAAGATTGTCTAGGAGAAGCCAGAGGAGTTCCATTCCACATCTCTGTCATTGGGTGGATTGGTTGACTTCAGGGTTTGCAGTGACAGGAGTTTCCTGTGTGATTTACAGCTCAAATATGGTCAGAGAAACTGTCCTCATTTCATTTTTCTTTTCTCTCACATGGATACCCAGAGAGATTTTAACCTGGACTGCAGACTGGTGACTTCCACTAGTCTTTTGCTGACATGGTTAACTTAGGAATTAAAACATCAGACTTGTTTGTAAAGAAATTTTCAATTGGTGAAGGACATTTAGAGGAGGAATGATGCTAATGAACATATGTGGAATAATGTGAAATGACTCTTCAAAAAATAATAAAGGGAAAGCTTGTGAAAAAAAAAAAAAAAAAAAAAAAAAAGAATCAGGGCAGCTGAGGTTTTCTATCCCCGAAACCCCTTGGGCAGGAGTCTGAAGAGCTCTCTATTAGTCATGGTGCCAGGATCTGTCATATTTCTAGAAACTGAGTTTAGAAGCTTTTAGAGGTGATTTGATCAACATGTGGTCACTGTTCCTGGTCAGAGCTCAAAGTATGTGCAAGATTTTGCAGGGACATCTGGCTGGAAGTGTTGATTAAACAGTATGGAGGATTAAATAGTACATAGGATTAAATAGTATATAGGATTGCAGTACAAGTGCTTTGTATCCTCTACAAATTGCCAAATAAGTAGTAAAGTTAAACAGACTAGACTAGCATTTTAAAATCAGGAGTGACTGTCTGCAGGCTAAATCATGTTTTCTTGCTATTTGATACTGCACTATAGCCCTTGCAACTTGCTGTCTGGAAGAGAAAAAAAACCCTAACCAAACCAAATCTGAGAGGAAAAAAATCTGGGGAGAGTGCTTGCTTTGAAATAATGTAATTGTTTTTTTCTGTGTTGTGTTTTTTGAAGGTCCAGGTCTCCCTGTAGTGCTTTGTCTTACCCTAGAAGTTCATATACCCACTGCAAGTCACGATCGGGTTCTTTGGGCCCTGTCAGGCTCTGTGAAACTCTGTCAGGCTCTGTTGGGCCCTGTCGGACTCTGTCAAGCTCTGTCAGGCTTTTTCATGTCCTCTTGGACTCTATTGGGGTCTTCCGGGTGCTTTCAGGCTTTGTTGGGTGCTTTCAGGCTTTGTTGGGTGCTTTCAGGATTTGTTGAGCTCTGTCAGGCCCTGTCAGGACCTGTCGGGCTCTGTTGGGCCCTGTTGGGGTCTGTCAGGCTTTGTCAGGCCTTGTTGAGCTCTCTTAAGCTCTATCAGGCACTGTTGGGCCCTGTCAGGCTCTGTTGGGTTTTTTCAAGCTCTGTCAGGCTCCGTGGGGTTTTGTGGGGCTTTCTGAAGCTTTGTCAGGCCCTGTTGTGCTTTGTCAGGCTCTCTCGGTCTTTATTGGGCTTTGTCGGGCTCTGTCCGGCCCTGTCAGACTTTGCCTGGCTGTCAGGCTCTGATGGTCTCTTTGGGGCTTTGTTGGGCTTTGTTGGGCTCTGTTGGGCTCTGCTGGGCTTTGTCCAGCCCTGTTGGGCTCTGTTGGCCTCTGTCAGCCTCTGTCAGGCTCTGTTTGTCTTGTTTGAGCTTTGTTGGTCTCTGTTGGTCTCTGCTAGGCTTTGTTGGGCTCTCTTCGGCTTTTGGGGGCTCTGTCGGGCTTTAAGGGGCTTTGTTGGGCTTTATTGGGATTTGTCAGGCTTGGTCAAGCCCTGTCGAGCTCTGTCAGACTTTTTTGGGCTCTGTAAGGCTCTATAGGTCTTTGTCAGGCTTTATTGGGCTCTGTTGGGTTTTGTCAGGATCTGTCGGGCTTTGTTGGTCTTTGTCGGGCTCTGGCTCTGTCGGGCTGTGTCGGGCTCTGTCAGGCTCTTTCAAGGTTTGTTGGGCTGTGTTGAGCTTTGCCAAAAGAGACCAAAAGAGATTGACAGGGCCTGACAAAGACTGACAAAGCCCAATAAAGCCCGACAAAGACCTGTAGAGCCCAACAGAGCCCAGAAAAATCTGACAAAGCCCAACAGAGCCTGACAGAGACCAACAGGGCCTGGTAAAGCCCAACAGAGCTGAAGAAAGCCCAATAAAGCCTGAAAGAGACTAACCGGGCCTGACAGAGCCCAACAGAGTCTGACAGAGCTAGACAAAGTCTGATAAAGCCCAGTAAAGACCGACAGAGACTGACAAAGCCCAGCAGAGCCCAACAAAGCCCAACAGTGACTGACAGAGCACAACAAAGCCCAACAGCAACTGACAGGGCCCAACAAAACCCAACAAAGCCCAACAGAGCCTGACAAAGCCTGACACAGCCAGACAAAGTCTGACAGGGCTGGACAGAGCCCGACAAAACCCCATAGCACCTGACAGGGCCCAAAAAAGCCCAAGAGGATTCAACAGAGCCCGATAGAGCATGAGAGAGCCTGACAACACCTGACAAAGCCTGGCAGGGCCTGTACAAAGCCTCAAACCTGGACAGGGCCCAACAAAGCCGACAGAGCCTGACACAGCCTGACAGAGCCCAACAGAGCCCGACACAGCCTGACAAGGCTTGACAGATCCTGACTAAGCCCAACAGGGCCCAACAGAGCCAGACAGTGCTCGACAGAGCCTGATAGAGCCCAACAAAGACCGAAAGAGCCTGACAAGGCTTGACAGAGCCCAGCAGGGCCCAACAGAGCCCAACAGGTCCTTTCAAAGCCTGACAGAGACCAACAGAGCCCAAACAGACCTGACAGAGCATGAAAAAGCCTGAAAGAGCCTGACAGGCTCTGACAGAGTCAAATAGGGGCTGGAGCTCTTCGGCCAGTTCCTCAGCGATGGGGCTGGCCTCATCTCGCTTCATGTCTTTTAAGAACACCTTGACCATGAGTGGTGATCACCATGCAACTTTGACCTAGAACGATAGTTATGACTCTTCCCTTTGCCTCTTCTTGGAGATGGCAGCAATGGCGAGTAGGAATGGGAACGGGAACGACTCCGTGATCGAGAGCTGGAGCGAGCACAGGAAGAACCTGATCGTGACTTGCAGTGGGTATACGAACTTCTAGGGTAAGACAAAGCACTACAGGGAGACTTGGACCTTAAGAAAGCACAACACAGAAAAATAATTACATTATTTCAAAGCTGTCACTCTCCCCAGCTTTTTCCTCTCAGATTTGGTTTGGTTGGTTTCTTTTCATTTTCTCTTCCAGAAATTATTAAAGTATTTGACAAGAATTTATACCTTATATTCTATTGTAATACCTTAATAAGGTGTGCCAGAGAAAGAGATGCAGGAAAGTCATTGATCTGTTCACAAAAAAATTAGACACATGTTCAATTGTACATTCAAGACAGAGCGTAGTAACAGCGGGACAGCGGGACAGCAGCACAACAAATCTGTAACAAATTCAAATGTTGTTGTCTTACTGTTCCACAATTATGGACAAACTTTCCAGTGATTTATTCCTATCAGACTAACTTCTGCTTTGAAATACATACAGAAACATGGAAAAAAGCCAAATAAACTGTATTTATGAAGACTGATTTTGTGTGGATACACATGCTAGTAAAAAAAAAAAAAAAAACAAAAAAAAGAGAGAGAGAAAAATAACTGTTTTCAAGAAATAAAAACTCATCTGTTTTAGTTGCAACACAATAAATGCAATTTACATTAAAATCAAGACAAAATATAAAAACCAAGTGAGTGACACATAGTATTCGACAAAAGCGGCAAATCCAGATCCAAACCAGTCAAGTGTTTCCTTGTGTTTCGCATTTATACAATATTTTAGTAGCAGAATAACAGTTTTTGCAAACCTGAAGACAAACACCACATCTTTCCCAAATGTAAATTCATAGTTGTGTAGCAATGATATTTAAATTCACAGCAATCTATTAAAGACATTTTTTACTCAGAGGGGCCCCAACAAAATCACTGCAATTACACAGTTTTAGGAACAAATCCCCAAGTACTTAAGGGCACAACAAGGAAGCACGGAGCTGCACAGAGCTGTCCTCACAACAACAGCGTGACTCACTTTTTACCTTGTTGAGTCCAATATTTTAAACATTTACTGGAAAATACATTATGTTAATGCTTGGAAAATTCATACAAGGCTGCGTTGGTTAAAATTCAGCACGGTGTGTAGGAAAAAGGGTGAGATTATGTTTTTACATACTGCTTTTGATGTTCCGCTCACTGGCTTCTTTTGACTTCTAGAAGGAGAAATAAAGGTGATCAGAACTTAAATAAAGCATCCGGAACCAACAACAAGCAGTGAAACCAGATTCTAAAGCTTGAACATCAAACTTTATGTTCTGATTGCCTAAGGAATGTGGAAATTTATTCTTATGCATAAACTCTTCTCTCCAGGTGCATTCAGTGCAACTGAAAAATAAACCACACCAAAATTACATTTGTATTTGGTGACTAATCACTCTAATTAGTCATCTGAGGAAAACACAACTAAAATCTCTTTAGAAGAGTGTTTCTTTGTGGAAGCCCAAGCACTGTGATCAAGTCTTTGCCATGTTTAGCCACGAAAGCACCTAAATACATAATATGTCATAAAATATATGCCGTATTGACTGAAAATAGCAGTAGAAATGTCATTTGAAAGCAGTTACAAGGGTTTTGTGTTATTTTGGAGCCCTGCAACAGACCAAAAAGAAACCAAATAAAAGGTCTTAATTACCAGAAACTGCATTAAGTGCTTTAAAGTAATCTTGAAAGCACTGCGATATTTTAGGAAATATTTACGACACTTGAAAACTTGTTGAGATTCCACATACTCATTGACCTGCCACTTTGTTCTTTCATATTTATTTGGTCTTAATCTTTAGTGTGCAAAAAACCTCAGATTTGAGGCCTACGAATACCTGCTATATCCCCCCCTCACCCAAATGATAGAAACAGTCAAACACTGAGAATGAGACTCTACCCAGATAAGAACAAATTCCAAGTTTATGCTACAATGTTTTTACTATAAAAGCAAAAACATAAACCAAGGAATCTCTCTGTGTTCAGGAAATGGGATCTACAACTTGAGTCTCAGAACAACCAGCCCCAAGAACAAACCCAGTTGAATCATCTGAAGAGTCACCGCTGTTCGAACCTCACCTTCTAAAAAAGTAGGCCTGAAAAAGTAGGCCTAAAAATGTAGGCTTATAAAATGTAAGCCTAAAAACGTACAGATCACATAGTCACAGTGACAGTCAGAGAGTCACAGTCACAAAGTCACATAGTCACACAGGCACAGTCACTGTGTCACAGAGTCACAGAGGCACAATGTCATAGTCAATGACTCACTGAGTCATAAAGACACAGTGTCACAGTCAAAGAGTCTCAGTCACAGTCACAGTGTCACAAAGTCACAGAGTCACAGTCACAGATTCACAGACTCACAGTGTCACAGAGTCTCAGTGTGACAGTCAAAGAGTCTCAGTCACAGTAACAGCGTGACAAAGTCACAGAGTCACAGAATTAGAGTCACAGAGTCGTATTAGCAGTCACAGAGTCACAGAGTCAGAGTCACAGAGTCACAGTCACAGAATCACAGAGTCACAATCATAGAGTCTCAGTCATAGTTACGTAGTCACAGAGTCACAATAACAGTCACAGAGTCACAGTCACAGACTCAGAAAGACACAGAGACAGTGTCACAAAGTCACAGAGTCACAGAGTCAGAGAGACAGTGTAACAGTCAAGTCTCAGTCACAGTCACAGTGTCACAAAGTCACAGGGTCACAGAGTCACAGAGTCACATTAACAGTCACAGAGTCACAGAGTAACAGAGCCACAGATTCACGGTCACATAATCAGAGTCACAGAGTCAGAGTAACAGAGTCATATTCACAGTGTCACAGTGTCACAGAGTCACAGGCTCACTGTGTCAAAGAGTCTCAGTGTGACAGTCAAAGGGTCTCAGTCACAGTCACAGCGTCACAGAGTAAGAATCACAGTCACAGAGTCTCAGTAATAGATTCATAGAGACACAGAGTCAGAGTCACAGAGTCACACAATTGCAGAATCACAGAGATAGAGAGTCACATTAATACTCACAGAGTCAAAGAGTCAGAGTCACAGTCACAGAGTCACAGTCAATATGTCACAGGTTCACAGTCACAGAGTCACAGTCAAGGAGTCTGAGTACAGTCACAGTGTCACAAAATCAGAGGCACAGAGTCACAGATACACATTAACAGTCACAGGGTCACAGAGTCAGAGTCACAGAGTCACGGAGTCACAGTCATAGAGTCAGAGAGTCACAGGCTCATAGATACACAGTGTCACAGTCAAAGTGTCTCAGTCACAGACAGAGTGTCACAGTGTCACAGAGTCACAGAGTCAGAGTCACAGTCACAGTGTCACAGTGTCACAGAGTCACAGGGTCACAGTGTCACAGTCTCAGTGTCACAGTCGAAGAGTCTCAGTCACAGTCACAGTGTCACGATATCAGAGTCACAGAGTCACAGAGTCACAGTCAGAGTCAAATTCACAGTCACAGTGTCAGAGTCACAGAGTCACAGAGTCACAGGCTCACTGTGTCAAAGAGTCTCAGTGTGACAGTCAAAGGGTCTCAGTCACAGTCACAGCATCACAGAGTAAGAATCACAGTCACAGAGTCTCAGTAATAGATTCATAGAGACACAGAGTCAGAGTCACAGAGTCACACAATTGCAGAATCACAGAGATAGAGAGTCACATTAATACTCACAGAGTCAAAGAGTCAGAGCCACAGTCACAGAGTCACAGTCAATATGTCACAGGTTCACAGTCACAGAGTCACAGTCAAGGAGTCTGAGTACAGTCACAGTGTCACAAAATCAGAGGCACAGAGTCACAGATACACATTAACAGTCACAGGGTCACAGAGTCAGAGTCACAGAGTCACGGAGTCACAGTCATAGAGTCAGAGAGTCACAGGCTCATAGATACACAGTGTCACAGTCAAAGTGTCTCAGTCACAGACAGAGTGTCACAGTGTCACAGAGTCACAGAGTCAGAGTCACAGTCACAGTGTCACAGTGTCACAGAGTCACAGGGTCACAGTGTCAGAGTCACAGAGTCACAGGCTCACTGTGTCACAGTGTCACAGTCATAGACACACAGTGTCACAGTCAGTGTCTCAGCCACAGTCCATGTCACAAAGTCACAGAGTCACAGAGTTAGAGTCACAGTCACAGAGTCACAGAGTCATATTCACAGTCACAGTGTCACATTCATAAAGTCTTAGTCATGGTTGCTTAGTACACAGAGTCACATCACAGTCACAGAGTCACAGACTCACAAAGAAACAGTCACAGAGTAACAGTCACTGTGCCACAGTGTCAGAGTCACAGAGTCACAGAGTAATAGTCACAGAGTCACAGGGTCACTGTGTCACAGAGTCTCAGTGTGACAGTCAAAGGGTTTCAGTCACAGTCACAGTGTCACAAAGTCACAGACTCACAGAGTCAGAGTCAGAGTCAGATTTACAGTCACTTAGTCACAGAGTCAGAGTCACAGTCACAGAGTCGCAGTAACAGTCACAGAGTCACAGTCACAGAGTCACAGGGTCACAGAGTCACAGTCACTGTGTCACAGTGTCAGAGTCACAGAATCACAGAGTCACAGAGTAATAGTCACAGAGTCACAGGGTCACAGAGTCATAGTCACTGTGTCACAGTGTCATAGAGGCACAGCATCACAGTCAAAGAGTCTCAATCACTGTCACAGTGTCACAAAGTCAGAGTCGCAGAGTCACAGAGTCATAGAGTAAAATTCACAGTCACAGAGTCACAGTCATAGTGTCACAGTGTCACAGAGTCATAGAGACACAGTGTCACAGTCAAAGTGTCTCAGTCACAGTCACAGTGTCACAAAGTCACAGAGGCAAAGTCATATTCATGGTCACAGTGTCACAGTCATAGAGTCTTAGTCATAGTTGCTTAGTCACAGAGTCACAATAACAGTCACAGAGTCACAGTCACAGACTCACAAAGACGTCGAGTCAGAGTCACAGAGTCACTGTGTCACAGTGTCACAGAGTCATAGAGAGACAGTGTTACAGTGACAGTCTCGTTCACAATCACAGAGTCACAGGGTCACTGTGTCAGAGTGACAGTCACAGAATCAGAGAGTCACGGAGTCAGAGTAACAGAGTCACAGTGTCACTGAATGACAGAGACACAGTGTCACAGAGTGACAGAGTCACAGTGTCACAGTCACAGGGTCATAGAGCCACAGAATCAAAGTAACAAAGTCATAGTCACAATGTCACAGTGTCACACAGTCACAGAATCAGAGTCACAGAGTCACAGAGTCAGAGTAACAGAGTCACAGGCATAGTGTCACAGTGTCACAGAATCGCAGAGTCACAGAGTCAGAATCACAGAATCAGAGAGTCACAGAGTCAGAGTCACAGTGTCACAGAGTCACAAAATCACAGTGACAGTCACAGAGTCACAGACTGACAATAACAGTCACAGCATCACAGTCACAGAGTCACAGGGTCACTGTGTCACAGAGTCTCAGTGTCATAGTCAAAGAGTCTCAGTCACAGTCACCGTGTTTTACAAAGTCACAGACTCACAGATTAAGAGTCAAAGAGTCACATTTACAGTCACTTAGTCACAGAGTCGCAGTAACAGATTCACAAAGACACAGAGTCACAGAGTCACAGTCACTGTGTCACAGTGTCACAGTGTCACAGTGACAGTCTTGTTCACAGTCACAGAGTCACAGGGTCACTGTGTCACAGAGTGACAGTCACAGAATCACAGAGTCACAGGGTCACTGTGTCCCAGAGTGACAGTCACAGAATTGCAGAGTCACAGAGTCAGAGTAACAGAGTCACAGTGTCACTGAGTGACAGAGTCTCAGTCACTGAGTCACAGATTCTCAGTCAGAGAGTCTCAGTCACGGTCACAGTGTCACAAAATCAGAGTCACAGTCACAGAGTAACAGAGCCAGACTAACAGAGTCACAGTTACAGTGTCAGAGAGTCACGGAGTCACAGCGTCACAGTCACAGAGTAACAGAGTCAGAGTAACAGAGTCAGAGTGTCAAAGTGTCAGAGATTCACAATGTGTCACAGTGTCATAGAGACACAGTGTCAGAGTCAAAGAGTCTCAGTCACAGTCACAGTGTCACATAGTCACAGAGTCACAGAATCAGAGTCACAGAGTCAGAGTCACTCAGCCATAATCTCAGAGTAACAGAGTCACAGAGTCACAGTCACATAATCACAGAGTCACAGAGTCACAGGGTCAGAGTAACAGAGTCATAGCCACAGTGTCACGGTGTCACAGAGTCACAGTGTTAGAGTCACAGAGTCACAGTCACAGAGTCACAGAGTCACAGTTTCACAGAGTCACAGTGCCACTATGTCATAGAGTCTCAGTGTGACAGTCAAATAGTCTCAGTCAGAGTCCAGGTCAATGGAGGAGTTTGCTTTAGTCGATGAGGACTGGGTTAGGGAGCAATTAAATAGTCTAGACATCCATGAATCCATGGGTCCAGATGGGATGCATCTGCGGGTGCTGAGGGAGCTGGCTGAAGTCATTGCTGGACCGCTCTCCATCATCTTTGCCAAGTCTTGGGAAACGGGAGAGGTGCCCAAGGATTGGAGGAAAGCAAATGTCACTCCAGTCTTCAAAAAGGGCAAGAAGGAGGACCCGGGTAATTATAGACTGGTCAGCCTCACCTCTGTCCCTGGGAAAGTAATGGAACAGCTTGTCCTTGGTGCCATCTCAAGGCATATCAAGGATAAGAGGGTTATTAGGGGCAGTCAGCATGGCTTTACCAAGGGTAAGTCATGCTTGACCAACCTCATAGCCTTTTATGAGAATGTAACAAGGTGGATGGATGATGGCAAAGCGGTGGATGTGGGCTACCTTGACTTCAGCAAAGCCTTTGACACAGTCTCCCACAGCATCCTCACAGCTAAACTGAGGGCGTGCAGTCTAGACAATAGAGTTGTGAGGTGGGTTGCAAACTGGCTTAAGGAGAGAAGCCAGAGAGTGGTAGTCAATGGTGCGGAGTCTAGTTGGAGGCCAGTATCTAGTGGAGTGCCTCAGGGGTCAGTACTGGGGCCAGTATTATTCAATATATTCATTAACGATTTAGATGAGGGAATAGAGTGTACTATCAACAAGTTTGCTGATGACACTAAGCTGGGAGGAGTGGCTGACACGCCAGAAGGCTCTGCTGCCATCCAGCGAGACCTGGACAGGCTGGAAAGTTGGGCGGGGAATAACCTAATGAAATTTAACAAGGGAAAGTGTAGAGTCCTGCATCTTGGCAGGAACAACCCCAGGTTCCAGTATAGGTTGGGAAATTACATATTAGAGAGCAGTGTAGAGGAAAGGGACCTGGGGGTCCTGGTGGACAACAGGATGACCATGAGCCAGCACTGGGCCCTTGTGGCCAGGAAGGCCAATGGCATCCTGGGGTGGATTAGAAGGGGGGTGGTTAGTAGATCGAGAGAGGTCCTCCTTCCCCTCTACTCCACCCTGGTGAGACCACATCTGGAATATTGTGTCCAGTTCTGGGCCCCTCAGTTCAAGAAGGACAAGGAACTGCTGGAGAGGGTCCAGCATAGGGCAACAAAGATGATTAAGGGAGTGGAGCACCTCCCTTATGAAGAAAGGCTGAGGGAGCTGGGTCTCTTTAGTTTGGAGGAGACTGAGGGGTGACCTTATTAACGTTTATAAATATATAAAGGGTGAGTGCCATGAGGACGGAGCCAGGATCTTCTCGGTGGCAAACAATGATAGGACAAGGGGTAATGGGATCAAGCTGGAACACAAGAGGTTCCACTTAAATTTGAGAAAAAACTACTTCTCAGTGAGGGTGACAGACACTGGACCAGGCTGCCCAGGGAGGTTGTGGAGTCTCCTTCACTGGAGACATTCAAAACCCGCCTGGATATGTTCCTGTGCGACCTCACCTGGGCATTCCTGCTCCAGCAGGGGGATAGGACTAGTGTTGGAGAATGGCTAAGAGAGAAAGGGCATGAGACCCTCTCTACGAGGAGGATCTTTTCTAGTTAGCATAAGTAGGCCTCAGTTAGCATGAGCTGAGGGTAAGTGAGAAGGTACTGCCTGAGAAAGGCCTGGATAAACAAGTCTCAGGAGGCAGCTCCTGAGAAAGGCCTGGATAAACAAGTCTCAGGAGGCAGCTCTGAGATAACGAGGGAATTCACATACCAGGGGGGCCACAGAAGGGGATGGACTCATTATGTATGTTGGGATGGGCTCATTGCGTATGCTATCAAATCGGTGTTTGATGAGTAGGCATAACTAATAGAACCACTATAAAAGTCTGTGCTCTGTATCAATAAAGGGAAGAAGTATGCTTATCATTCACATTGAATTGGCCGCATTTCTTCCTCCGTCGCCGCAGGCCAGAAACTATGCCGGGGTCTCGATCCCCGACATTTGGCGCCCGAACAGGGACCTGAAGGACTAACGAGGACTTACAAGGATTGACGGGGACTTACAAGAACTAGCAAAGACCGCGGAGCCTGAGTGACGGACAGAGAACAGAGCGCCGGGAGCAGCGACCGGCAGGCAAAGAGCGACCGAACACTGTGCTGCGGTGTGTCGTCTCCGACGCCTGAACCGATTGAAGTTCGCTTCTGCAGGGCTACAAGGCTGAAGGGCTGCAAGGATATCGTTTTTACAAGGAGGAGGAGGAGGAGGAGGAGGAACGGAGGTATTGTAATCCGTCATAATGAATAATAGAGGCATGGATTTAGAAGTAGCCCTAAATCTTTTACGGAGCTTTTTAGAAAAGCAGGGGGTTGATAATAGTTGCGTTAAACAGCTAGCTGGTCTAGTAGCAACAGGGAACTAAAGGGTGTTTTCAGGATCCTGATTTATTGTTTGATGAGGGAGAGTGGAGAAAACTAGGAGATGTGTTATGGGATACGGTTATAGATGATGATAAATCAACGGAGAACCTCAAAGGACTATTAACTTGGTGCAGAGGCAATGGGTATCCTGCTGACCTGTCAGGAGTTTTTCAAATAGGGACTTGGAAAAAAAAATGGGAACTGTGTTGTGGAAGGCAATAAGTCACCGTGAAAAATATATTCTCGGCCTTGTAACCGCCTGGAAACTGATAATTACTACAGTGAAGCAATTAAAACCTGAAAAGACTGTTACGAGCATTAGTGACTCAAAACTTGAACTTTGGGACAATATAGAGCAGGAAAAATGGGATAGAGTCAGCAATGGAAATCATGGGACTGTCTTAAAAGACCTTAAGGCTGAACGATCTGCTGCTGCCGGAATTTTTGCAGCGTTGCAGTCCGGGGAGGGGGGAGGAAAAATGCCGAGCGGGTGGCCTCCTGTACCATCATCTAACCCTAGTGAGAGCAGCAAGTCCAGAGGATTGGAGTCAGACAACTTACTCAAAGACCCTGTGAAAGAGGAGAATGCTAAAGTCGTAAACAAGTGTACTGTCAGTCCTTTTACCAATTTTACCAATCTGCTTTTACTGTCTTTTAACCCTCTAACTCCTACGAAAGAGCAGAAGGAGTCGCCGGATGAGAACTGGGCAAAAGAACTCTGTGAAAGGTAACAGCTATAGATCATTTAGGACAGAACTATGCGGATTCGTTGAAAGGGGCAGGTATCCCACAACTCCTGGAAGAGACACTAATTGACACGCCACAACTACAGGCACGATTAGTTCCGAAATCCTGAGGCAGTCAACAGATTTTGCATATAAAGCTATGAGAGAGGTGCCTGAAACCAACAAAGCAGCCAAATAATTTGCAACTGTTAATCAGGGTCCTAATGAGAATTACATGCAATTTATTGACTATCTTCAAGAGGCCATCAGTAAGCAGGTTGAAAACTTAGAAGCTGAGGAAGCACGAGTGTTGAGATTAGCAGTAGAGAATGCTAATGTTTGCTATCAACATGTTATTTGTGAGTTTTACAGTACATATTATGTGCTCCGCGTATTGCGCCTCTGAAAATCAAGCAGCTTGTCAGGAATGTGAGTTAATTGTTTTCAAGCAGACAGAGATAGGAACCCAAATAGGCCCCTTGTATTCCAGGAGGAAATAGTTGGTGATTTACTGAGCCATCTGGATCCTCACAAGTCAATGGGACCAGATGGGATCCAACCTAGGGTGATGAGGGAGCTAGCAGAAGAACTTGCCAAGCCTCTCTCCATCATCTTCCAACAGTCCTGGCTCACCGGGGAGGTCCCATATGATTGGAAATTGGCCAATGTTACCCCAGTCCACAAAAAGGGCTGCAAAGCTGACCCTGGCAACTACAGGCCTGTCAGCCTGACCTCGGTGCCTGGCAGGGTTATGGAGCAGATCATCCTGAATGGAATCACACAGCGCCTTCAGGATGGACAAGGGATCAGACCCAGCCAGCATGGGTTTAGGAGAGGCAGGTCCTGTCTGACCAACCTGATCTCCTTTTATGATCAGGTAACTCACCTGGTGGATGAGGGGAAAGCCGTGGATGTGGTCTATCTGGACTTCAGCACGGCCTTTGACACTGTCTCCCATAATATACTCCTGCAAAAGCTGGTAGCCCATGGCTTGGACAAGTGTACTCTAC
>NW_028115683.1:0-46110 GCF_964273445.1 Streptopelia decaocto
TCCCGCCGTGAGTACCCCGAAACCAGCCCCCTCCCCCAAATAACCCCCCGGACCCCATAGAACCCCCTGCTTCCCGCCGTGAGTACCCCGAAACCAGCCCCCTCCCCCAAATAACCCCTGGACCCCATAGAACCCCCTGCTTCCCGCCGTGAGTACCCCAAAACCAGCCCCCTCCCCCAAATAACCCCCTGGACCCCACGGAACCCCCTGACACCCACAGAGCCTCCCCCGAAACCCCCTCTGTCCCCCCAAATATCCCCCAGCACCCCAAATCGCCCCAACCCCCCGGGAATCCCCCCAGGCCCCAAAGAGACCCCTGGGACCCCCCTCAGGACCCCCAATCCACCCCTGGGACCCCAAACCCCTCCTGGGACCTCAATTCCCACCTTGGGACCCCAAATCCCCCCCGGGACCCCAAATCCCCCCCAGCACCCCAAATCCCCCCCTGGGACCCCAAATCCCCCCCCGGGACCCCAAATCCCCCCCGGGACCCCAAATCCCCCCCTGGGACCCCAAATCCCCCCCCCGGGATCCCAAATCCCTGCCTAAGACCTCAATTTCCCCCCCCCCCCCAGGACCCCAAATCCCCCCTTGGGTCCCCAATTGCCCCCTGGGACCCCAATACCCTGCCTGGTACCCCAAATACACCCCCCTGGGACCTCAATTCCCCCCTTGGGACCCCCAAATCTCCCCCCCCCCCCCAGCACCCCAAACACCCCCCTGGGATCCCAAACACCCCCCTGGGATCCCAAAACCCCCTGGGACTCCAAATTCCCCCCCGGGGCCTCAATTCCCCCCCCGGGACCCCAAATCCCCCCTTGGGACCCCCAATTACCCCCTGGGACCCCAAATCCCCCTGGGACTCCACTTCCCCCCCAGGACCTCAATTTCCCCCCGGGACCCCAAATCCCCATTGGGATCCCAATTCCCCTGGGACCCCAAATCCCCCCCCCCCAGGGACCCCAAATCCCCCCCCAGGGACCCCAAATTGCCCCTGGGCCCCCAAACCCCCCCCCCCAGTGCTGTGTCGCAGCCCCCGGGGTGTCCCCAGCGCGTGCCGTGTCCCCCCCCCCCCCCAGGGAGAACCCCGTGTCCGAGTACCGCGTGACGCTGGGGGTGCTGCAGCTGCTGGCCCCGCCCCCCGAGGCGCAGGTGCGCGCGGTGGCCGCGGTCACGCGCCACCCGGCCTATCGCGACGGGGACGCGCCCGGGGACGCGCCCGGGGGACACGGCGGCGCGGGCGGGGACCTCGCGCTGGCGCGCCTGGACCCCCCCGCGCGCGTCACGCGGCTGGTGCGGCCCGTGTGCGTGCCCGGCCCCGGCGTCACCGTCCCGCCCGGCACGCGCTGCACCGTCACCGGCTGGGGGGACGTGCGCACCGCCGGTGAGGACACGCGGCCGGGGGGGGACACGGTGGGGACACTGGTGAAGGGTTTGGTGGCACCGGGGGGGGGACACTAGTGAAGGGTTTGGTGGCACTGGGGGGGGGGACACGGTGGGGACACTGGTGAAGGGTTTGGTGGCACCGGGGGGGGGGGGGGGGCGGAACACGGTGGGGACACTGGTGAAGGGTTTGGTGGCACCGGGGGGGGGGACACGGTGGGGACACTGGTGAAGGGTTTGGTGGCACCGGGGGGGGGGGACACGGTGGGGACACTGGTGAAGGGTTTGGTGGCACCGGGGGGGGGACACGGTGGGGACACTGGTGAAGGGTTTGGTGGCACCGGGGGGGGGGGACACGGTGGGGACACTGGTGAAGGGTTTGGTGGCACCGGGCGGGGGGGACACGGTGGGGACACTGGTGAAGGGTTTGGTGGCACCGGGGGGGGGGGACACGGTGGGGACACTGGTGAAGGGTTTGGTGACACCGGGGGGGGGGGGACACGGTGGGGACACTGGTGAAGGGTTTGGTGGCACCGGGGGGGGGGGACACGGTGGGGACACTGGTGAAGGGTTTGGTGGCACCGGGCGGGGGGGGACACTGGTGAAGGGTTTGGTGGCACCGGGGGGGCAGGGACACGGTGGGGACACTGGTGAAGGGTTTGGTGGCACCGGGGGGCGCGGGGACACGGTGGGGACACTGGTGAAGGGTTTGGTGGCACCGGGGGGGGGGACACGGTGGGGACACTGGTGAAGGGTTTGGTGACACCGGGTGGGGCGCGGGGACATGGTGGGGACACTTGAGAAGGGGTTTGGTGACACCGGGTGGGGGGGACACGGTGGGGGCAACATTGTGCCACTCGTGCCCGGTGGCACCGGGCGCACTGTCACAGCTGGGGACACGTTCGGTTCACCTGTCCCGGGTTCGGTGGCACGGGCGGCACCCACGGAGGACGGGGACACTTGTGGCGCCCGGGGACCCCTGGGGACAGTGGTGACACGAGTGTCCCCGCAGGGCCCCTCCCGCCCCCCAAGACGCTGCAGCAGCTGGAGGTGCCGCTGCTGAGCGCCCGGCAGTGCCGCTGCCTGTACCGGGGGGCGGCGGGGACGGGGGGGACCGAGGGGACGGCGGGGACGCCCGCGGGGGACACGCTCTGCGCCGGCTTCCCCGAGGGCGAGCGCGACGCCTGCCAGGTCAGTGCCACCGGGCCACCGTGTCACCTGCGGCACCGCGCCGGGTCCCCGGGGTGACACCGGGGGTCCCTGTGTCCCCGGGTGACCCCCATGGAGGCTGTGTCCCTGTTGTCCCAATGCTGACCAGTGTCTCCCGTTGTCCCCACAGTGACTGTGTCCCCACTGTCCCCAGGGTGACTCCGGGGGGTCCCTGGGGTGACTCTGGGGTCCCCCACGCTGACCAGTGTCCCCATTGTCCCCGTGTGACCCCCCACGCTGACCAGTGTCCCCATTGTCCCCGTGGTGACCCCCACGCTGACCCGTGTCCCCGTTGTCCCTGTGTGACCCCCACGCTGACCCGTGTCCCCACTGTCCCCCGGGTGACTCCGGGGGGTCCCCGGGGTGACTCTGGGGTCCCCCACGCTGACCCGTGTCCCCGTTGTCCCCAGGGTGACTCCGGGGGGTCCCTGGGGTGACTCTGGGGTCCCCCACGCTGACCTGTGTCCCTGTTGTCCCCGTGTGACCCCCACGCTGACCCGTGTCCCCGTTGTCCCCAGGGTGACTCCGGGGGGTCCCTGGGGTGACTCTGGGGTCCCCCACGCTGACCCGTGTCCCCGTTGTCCCCAGGGTGACTCCGGGGGGTCCCTGGGGTCCCCCACGCTGACCCGTGTCCCCGTTGTCCCCAGGGTGACTCCGGGGGGCCGCTCTCGTGCCGCCTGGGTGACCGGTGGCTGCTGCTGGGGGTGACGAGCTGGGGCGACGGCTGCGGCGTCCCCAACCGCCCCGGCGTCTACACGCGCGCGGCCGCCCACGCCGCCTGGATCGCGGCCACGGCCGCCGGCGTCACCCCCCTGCACCCGCCGGGGACGGGGACCCCCCCCGGGGAACCCCTTGGGGAACCCCCCGGGGAATCCCCCGGGGACGGCCTGGGACCCTGCGAGGACCTGGACGGGTGGAACCGACCACTGGACCCCGCGGGGGGGGACACGGCGGGGGCGGCACCAAGCGCCCGGGGGGGGGCGACGCTGCTGCTGGCGCTGGGGGTGCTGGGGGGCACCGGGGGGTGGTGACGGGGGCACCAAACCCCCCTCGCTTCACCCCAAAAAGACCTCGTAGGACACCAAAAACGCCGTGTCTCACCCCAAAAAGACGTCACGTGACCCTGTGACGACTCATTTCACCCCAAAAATGGCTCCTGGGACCCAAAGGACTCGTGGCACCGAAAGTGACTCAATTCGACCCAAAAAGAGACTCCTTGGTGCCCCCCCCATGGATCACGGCACCCAAAAGTGACGCTTTTCACCCCAAAACAACGTTTGGGAGCCCGAGGTGGTACCGAAAACGGCTCATTTCACCCCAAAACGCGCCCCTGAGGAAAACGGACTCGCTGCACCCAAAAGCGCCTCATTTCACCCCAAAAGGGGCTCATGTGACCCAAAGAAAGACTCAACAAGGAGCTGGTTGCACCCAAAAATAAACTTTTTTGATCTAAAAAGGACCCGCTGGCCCCAAACCCGCCTCGTTTCACCCCAAAGTGGCACCGGGGGGGTTGGGGGGGGGTCCCCCAAATCCCGGGGTGGGAGGAAGCCCAAAACCCAGGGGATTCACCCCAAAACGCAGAGGGAGCCCAAGATCCTGGGGATT
Organism: Streptopelia decaocto; assembly: GCF_964273445.1. NCBI lineage: Eukaryota > Metazoa > Chordata > Aves > Columbiformes > Columbidae > Streptopelia > Streptopelia decaocto. Next base: position 4,198 of record NW_028115683.1, read on the forward strand.
CACCCCAAAATGCAGAGGGAGCCCAAAACCCAGGGATTCACCCCAAAATGCAGAGGGAGCCCAAAATCCTGAGGATTCACCCCAAAATGCAGAGGGAGCCCAAGATCCTGGGGATTCACCCCAAAATGCAGAGGGAGCCCAAAATCCTGAGGATTCACCCCAAAATGCAGAGGGAGCCCAAAATCCTGAGGATTCACCCCAAAACGCAGAGGGACCCCAAAATCCTGGGGATTCACCCCAAAATGCAGAGGGACCCCAAAATCCTGGGATTCACCCCAAAACCTTCGCCGTCCTCGTCACTTCTTGGGCACCTTGGCCTGTTTGTGCTTCGGGGGGCCCAGCGCAGGCAGATGGAATCCACTGCGGTAATTAGCGGTAATTAGGGAGGGGGTAATCGGGGGGGGGGCAATTAAGGGGTTCATTAGGAGTTAACGAGTGTTAATTAGCGCTAATTACCCGTGATGGGGGGGGGTCTCTTGAGGTGCAAACTGGGGGCGCTGGGGGGTGTGGGGGTCAGTTACACGGGGTTCCCCAGGGCGCGGTGCATTAGGGGTTCACAGGTGGTTAATGAGTGCTAATTAGCGCTAATTACCGGTGATGGGCGGCCGCTTGTACTGGGCGCTCTTGAGGTGCAAACTGGGGGTGCTGGGGGGTGTGGGGGTCAGTTACACGGGGTTCCCCAGGGCGCGGTGCATTAGGGGTTCACAGGTGGTTAATGAGTGTTAATTAGCGCTAATTACTGGTGATGGGCGGCCTCTTGTACTGGGCACTCTTGAGGTGCAAACTGGGGGTGCTGGGGGGTGTGGGGGGTCAGTTACACGGGGTTCCCCAGGGCGCGGTGCATTAGGGGCTCGTTAGGGGCTCAGGAGCGGTTAATGAGTGTTAATTAGCGCTAATTACCGGTGATGGGCGGCCGCTTGTACTGGGCGCTCTTGAGGTGCAAACTGGGGGTGCTGGGGGGTGTGGGGGGTCAGTTACACGGGGTTCCTCAGGGCATGGTGCATTAGGGGCTCGTTAGGGGCTCAGGAGCGGTTAATGAGTGTTAATTAGCGCTAATTACCGGTGATGGGCGGCCGCTTGTACTGGGCGCTCTTGAGGTGCTCCTCCACCAGCTTGGGGGTGACGCAGATCACGTGCTGCCCTTCCAGTACTTGACCATGTTGAGCGACTGCAGCGTGCTGATGATGTCGGACTGCGTGATGCTGGTCATCTGGCTGGGGGGGCGGGGGGGTCACTGGGGGGGTCACTGGGGGGGTCACTGGGGGTGCTGGGGGGCTGATGATGTCGGACTGCGTGATGCTGGTCATCTGGCTGGGGGGGCGGGGGGGTCACTGGGAGCACTGGGGGCGCTGGGGGGGTAGTGGGAGCACTGGGAGTGCTGGGGGGGTCACTGGGAGGTCACTGGGAGTGCTGGGGGGGTCACTGGGGGGTCCTGGGGGCTGCTGGGGGGGTCACTGGGAGCACTGGGGGGTCACTGGGAGCACCGGGGGGGTCACTGGGGGGTGCTTGGGGGTCACTGGGAGCACTGGGAGCACTGATGGGGGTCACTGGGGGTTGCTGGGGGGTCACTGGGAGCCCTGGGGGGGTCACTGGGGGTCACTGGGAGCACTGGGGGGTCACTGGGGGGGCACTGGGAGCCCTGGGGGGTCACTGGGGGTCACTGGGAGCACTGGGGGGGTCACTGGGAGCACTGGGGGGTCACTGGGGGTCACTGGGAGCACTGGGGGGGTCCTGGGGGCTGCTGGGGGGTCACTGGGAGCACTGGGGGGTCACTGGGAGCACGGGGGGGGCCACTGGGAGCACGGGGGGGTCCTGGGGGGTGCTTGGGGGTCACTGGGAGCACTGGGGGGGTCACTGGGAGCACTGGGGGGTCACTGGGGGTCACTGGGAGCACTGGGGGGGTCACTGGGAGCACTGGGGGGGTCACCGGGGGTCACTGGGAGCACTGGGGGGTCACTGGGAGCACGGGGACTGGAGCACTGGGGGTCACTGGGGGTCACTGGGAGCACTGGGGGGTCACTGGGAGCACTGGGGGTCACTGGGGGTCACTGGGAGCACTGGGGGGTCACTGGGGTCACTGGGAGCACGGGGGGGTCACTGGGAGCACTGGGAGCACTGGGGGTCCCACCTGAGGTCCTTGATGGACAGGGTGCCGCGGAAGTCGCGCAGGATCTCCAGCAGCACCCAGGACCAGTAGCTGCGGTAGCTCAGCTTGCCCAGGTCCGACAGCGGCTTCTCGGGGGAGCCCACGGTGTTCTCCAGCTTGGACAGCTCGTAACCTGCGGACCCCGGCGGCCGGGACACGGGCGGCCGGGACACCAAGGGTCAGGGGGACCCAGGGGGTCAGAGAGGGACCCAGGAGTTCGGGGGACACGGAGGCTCAGGGGGACCCAGGCGGACGGGGACACGGGGGGTCAGGGGGACCCAGGCGGACGGGGACACCGAGGGTCAGGGGGAACCCAGGGGGTCAGAGAGGGACCCAGGCGGCCGGGACACGGGGGGTCAGGGGACACGGAGGGTCAGGGGGACCCAGGCGTTCGGGGGACACGGAGGGTCAGGGGACACGGAGGGTCAGGGGGACCCAGGCGTTCGGGGGACACGGAGGGTCAGGGGACATGGAGGGTCAGGGGGACCCAGGCGTTCGGGGGACACGGAGGGTCAGGGGACACGGAGGGTCAGGGGGACCCAGGCGTCCGGGGACATGGAGGGTCAGAGGGACCCAGGGGGTCAGAGAGGGACCCAGGCGTTCGGGGGACACGGAGGGTCAGGGGACACGGAGGGTCAGAGAGGAACCCAGGAGTTCGGGGGAGGGACCCATTTCAGGCCCCCCAGCCCCCATTCAGTCCTATCCCCCCCCACTCCAGCACCTCCCCCGCTCTAAGAAGCCCCCATCCCACTTCGGGGACCCCCCCCAGCCCCATTTTATGCCCCCCCCCCTCCCATTTTAGACCCTCCTCCATTTTCGGGCCCCCCCCCCCCGGGCCTCCCCCCCTTCTCGGGGCGCGGCGCTCACTGAAGGCGATGAGGAACTTCCCGTAGCCGCGGCGCTGGTACGGCGGCAGCGTCAGGATGCACGCCACGTTGTTCCCGTCCGGAGACTCCTTCTCCTGGGGGCAGCGGGGCGACGCGTCCCCACGTGTCCCCACGCGTCCCCAGGTGTCCCCAGGTGTCCCCACGCGTCCCCACGTGTCCCCAGGTGCCCCCACGCGCCCCCACGGACCTTGGAGAAGTAGCCGACGATGTGCGCGCCGTGGCGATCGACCTCGGTGAGCAGGTAGAACACGAAGGGCTCCACGTCGAAGTAAAGGGTCTTGTGGTCCAGGAACAGCTTGGCCAGCAGACACAGGTTCTGGCAGTAGATCTGGGGACGCGGGGTCACGCGGGGTCACGTGGGGTCACGCGGGGTCACGCGGGGTCGCGGAGGGACACGGGGTCACACGGGGACACACAGGGTAATGTAGGGTCACACGGGGACACGGGGTCACACGGGGACACACAGGGTAATGTAGGGTCACATGGGGACACGGGGTCACACGGGGACACACAGGGTAATGTAGGGTCACACGGGGACACGGGGTCACACGGGGACACACGGGGTAATGTAGGGTCACATGGGGACACGGGGTCACACGGGGACACACAGAGTAACATGGGGTCACACAGGGACACACAGGGTCACATGGGGTCACATGGGGACACATGGGGACACACAGGGTCACACGGGGTCACATGGGGTCACATGGGGTCACAGGGGACACAGGGGACACACAGGGTCACACGATCGGGGGGAACACAGAGAGTCACAAGGGGTCACGTGGGGACACGGGGTCACCCGGGGTCAAGGTCACCTTGTGGTCCTTCCCGTCCACCTCGTACACCGAGATGTTCCCCTTGCGGTAAATCTCGCGGCCCGGCGGCTGCCGCCACTGGCACTGGCCCTGGGGACACGGGGACACGCGCCCGGGGTCACACGCGTGTCCGGGGGGGCCACACGCGTGTCCGGGGGGGTCACACGCGTGTCCGGGGGGGTCACACGCGTGTCCGGGGGGGGTCACGCGTGTCCGGGGGGTCACACGCGTGTCCCCAAACACGTGGGGACAGGGGCTCTCAGGCTGCATGTGGCATCGAGGCGGCAGCTGTGGAACCGCACGTGTCCCCAAATGTCCCCACGTGTCCCCCACCTCCGTGTCCCCGTGTGTGTCCCCCCCCATCCCCATCTGTGTCTCCCATGTCCCCGCAACTGTCCCCACGTATCCCCTAATGTTCCCTGTGTCCCCTCGTGTCTCTGTTTCCCCGTGAGTCCCCTAATGTTCCCTGTGTCCCCACAAGTGTCCCCACGTGTCCCCCCACGTCCCCACGCATGTCCCCACGTTCCCTGTGTCCCCACGCGTGTCCCCCTGTCCCCACGCTCCCTGTGTCCCCACACGTGTCCCCGCACGTCCCCACGCGTGTCCCCATGTCCCCATGTTCCCTGTGTCCCCACACGTGTCCCCCCATGTCCCCACGCGTGTCCCCCTGTCCCATAATGTTCCCTGTGTTCCCAAACGTGTTCCTGTGTCCCCGCGTGTCCCCCCACGTCCCCACGCGTGTCCCCGTGTCCCCACGCGTGTCCCCACGTGTCCCCCCACATCCCCCCGCATGTCCCCACGTGCCCCCCCACGTCCCCACGCGTGTCCCTGTGTCCCCACGCGTGTCCCTGTGTCCCCACGCGTGTCCCCGTGTCCCCACGCGTCCCCACGCGTGTCCCCACGTGTCCCCCCACGTCCCCCCGCGTGTCCCCGTGTCCCCCCGCGTGTCCCCGTGTCCCCGCGCGTGTCGGTACCAGGTGGTGCCGGTACGTCCTCTCCAGCTTCATGTACTTGAGGCAGAACTCGCAGATCCAGAGCTTGGGCTGCTTCCCGAACTCCTCGGGGAAGGGCGAGAAGTACCAGGCGTCGATCTCAAAGTGCCCGATGTGGATCTTGTCCACGTACTTGACCTTGGTGATCTGGACGAGGGCGGGGGGGACGCTCGGGGACACCCCAGGGACACTGGGGACACCCCAGACCCTCAGGGACACCCCAGGACATTGGGGAACCCCCAGGTCTCCCAGTGCCCCACATGGATCTTGTCCACGTACTTGACCTTGGTGACCTGGACAACAGGGATGAGGACCCCCTGGGGACACCCCAGACCCTTGGGGACACTTGGGGACACCCCAGGGACATTGGGGACACCCCCAGACCCTTGGGGACACCCCAGGACACTGGGGACAGCTCAGGTCTCCCAGTGCCCTATGTGGATCTTGTCCATGTACTTGACCTTGGTGACCTGGACAACAGGGTTGAGGACACCCTGGGGACACCCCAGACCCTCGGGGACACTTGGGGACACCCCAGGGACATTGGGGACACCCCCAGACCCTTGGGGACACCCCAGACCCTTGGGGACACCCCAGGGACATTGGGGACACCTGGGGGACATTGGGGACCCCCCCGGACTCACGGCCTCGTGCTCCTTCTCCAGCGCGGCTGTGGTGGGATCCATCTCAGCATAGGTCTGTGTGGACCAGTACAGACCAGTAAGGACCAGTAGCTCCCAGTGACCCCCCAGCACCTCACCAGTTCCCCCCATGCCCCTGCCAGTGCCTCCCAGTTCCCTCCTAGTGTCCCCCAGTGTCCCCCAGTGCCCCCAGTTCCCTCCCAGTGCCTCCCAGTTCCCTCCCAGTGTCCCCCAGTGTCTCCCACTGTCCCCCAGTCCCTCCCAGTGTCCCCCAGTGTCTCCCAGCTCCCTCCCAGTATCCCCCACTGTCCCCCTGTGTATCCCAGTTCCCCCCCAGTGTCTCCCAGTGCCTCCCAGTCCCCCCCAGTGCCCCCAGTTCCCTCCCAGTGTCCCCCAGTGCCTCCCAGTCCCTCCCAGTGTCCCCCAGTTCCCTCCCAGTCCCCCCCAGTGCCTCCCAATTCCCTCCCAGTGTCCCCCAGTGCCCCCAGCTCCCTCCCAGTGTCCCCCAGTGCCTCCCAGTCCCCCCCAGTGGCCCCCAGTTCCCTCCCAGCCCCCTCCCAGTGCCCCCAGCTCCCTCCCAGTGTCCCCCAGTGCCTCCCAGCTCCCTCCCAGTGTCCCCCAGTGCCTCCCAGTTCCCTCCCAGTTCCTTCCCAGTGTCCCCCAGTGCCCCCAGTTCCCTCCCAGTGCCTCCCAGCTCCCTCCCAGTGTCCCCAGCTCCCTCCCAGTGCCCCCAGTGTCCCCCAGTTCCCTCCCAGTCCCCCCCAGTGCCCCCGGTTCCACCTTCTGCACGTGGTTGATCTCGTCGTGCCTGCGTTTCTGGTTGCGCGTGATCTTCCTCTCGGGCTGCTCGCCCGTGTCCCCCAGCACCGGGTCCCCGCGGCTCCGGGCGCCCTCGCGCAGCGCCAGCCGCCCCTTGGCCACCCACTCGTCCAGCCGCCGGTTAACTGGGAGCACTGGGGCTCACTGGGGCTGCCCGCCCCCCCGGTGCCCCCCAGCCCGCCCCAGCGCTCCCGGGACTCACAGCCCACGTAGTGCACGTAGAACTCCTCCCGGGCCTCCTGCTCGTTCAGCCGCGACTGGATCACCTCGGCGGGGTCTGCGGGACGGGCCAGTTACCCGGGTACTGGGACCAGTAAGAGCCCCGCACTGGGACCAGTTACCCCGGCACCGGGACCAGTAAGAGCCCGGCACTGGGACCAGTAAGAGCCCAGCACTGGGACCAGTTACCCCAGCACTGGGACCAGTAAGAGCCCAGCACTGGGACCAGTTACCCCGGCACCGGGACCAGTAAGAGCCCGGCACTGGGACCAGTAAGAGCCCAGCACTGGGACCAGTTACCCCGGCACCGGGACCAGTTACCCCGGCACTGGGACCAGTAAGAGCCCAGCACTGGGACCAGTTACCCCAGCACTGGGACCAGTTACCCGGGTACTGGGACCAGTAAGAGCCCGGCACTGGGACCAGTTACCCCGGCACCGGGACCAGTTACCCCGGCACCGGGACCAGTTACACCCCAGCACTGGGACCAGTTACCCCGGCACTGGGACCAGTTACCCCGGCACCGGGACCAGTTACCCCGGCACCGGGACCAGTAAGAGCCCAGCACTGGGACCAGTAAGAGCCCAGCACTGGGACCAGTAAGAGCCCAGCACTGGGACCAGTTACCCCCCAGCACTGGGACCAGTTACCCCGGCACTGGGACCAGTTACCCCCCGGCACTGGGACCAGTTACCCCGGCACTGGGACCAGTTACCCACCGGCACTGGGACCAGTTACCCCGGCACTGGGACCAGTTACCCCGGCACTGGGACTGGGCAGGAACCCCCTCCCAGTTTGGGCCGGGGGGGATGTGGTTTGTACAGCTCCCAGTTGTGCCAGGCTCACCATAACAGGGTTTATACTGGTCCCAGTATACCCCAGTGTCCCCGTAACCCCCTCCTGCTCCCTCCAAGCCCCCCCAGTCCCTCCCAGTATAACCCAGTCCCCCCATCCCTCCCAGTATAACCCAGTCCCCCCCAATCCCTCCCAGTCTAACCCAGTCCCCCCAGTCTAACCCAGTCCCCCCAGTATAACCCAGTCCCCCCAGTCCCTCCCAGTATAACCCAGTCCCCCCAGTCCCTCCCAGTATAACCCAGTCCCCCCAATCCCTCCCAGTATAACCCAGTCCCCCCAGTCCCTCCCAGTATAACCCAGTCCCCCCAATCCCTCCCAGTCTAACCCAGTCCCCCCAATCCCTCCCAGTATAACCCAGGCCCCCCCAATCCCTCCCAGTATAACCCAGTCCCCCCAATCCCTCCCAGTATAACCCAGTCCCCCCCAATCCCTCCCAGTATAACCCAGTCCCCCCCAATCCCTCCCAGTATAACCCAGTCCCCCCAATCCCTCCCAGTATAACCCAGGCCCCCCAATCCCTCCCAGTATAACCCAGTCCCCCCAATCCCTCCCAGTCTAACCCAGTCCCCCCAATCCCTCCCAGTATAACCCAGTCCCCCCAATCCCTCCCAGTATAACCCAGTCCCCCCCAATCCCTCCCAGTATAACCCAGTCCCCCCAATCCCTCCCAGTATAACCCAGGCCCCCCAATCCCTCCCAGTATAACCCAGTCCCCCCAATCCCTCCCAGTCTAACCCAGTCCCCCCAATCCCTCCCAGTATAACCCAGTCCCCCCAATCCCTCCCAGTATAACCCAGTCCCCCCAATCCCTCCCAGTCTAACCCAGTCCCCCCAATCCCTCCCAGTATAACCCAGGCCCCCCAATCCCTCCCAGTATAACCCAGTCCCCCCAATCCCTCCCAGTCTAACCCAGTCCCCCCAATCCCTCCCAGTATAACCCAGTCCCCCCAATCCCTCCCAGTCTAACCCAGTCCCCCCAATCATTCCCAGTCTAACCCAGCCCCCCAATCCCTCCCAGTCTAACCCAGTCCCCCCAATCCCTCCCAGTCTAACCCAGTCCCCCCAATCCCTCCCAGTCTAACCCAGCCCCCCAATCCCTCCCAGTCTAACCCAGTCCCCCCAATCCCTCCCAGTCTAACCCAGTCCCTCGCAGTGTTCTCCAGTCCCTCCCAGTATATCCCAGTTTCCCCCAATTCCTTCCCAGCCCCCCCATTTCCCCCCAATCCTTCCCAGTCCCCCCAGTGCCCCCCAATCCCCTCCCAGCCCCCCAGTCCATCCCAGTCCCCCCAGTCCCCTCCCAGCCCCCCCAGTGCCCCCCAATCCCCCCCAATCCCCTCCCAGCCCCCCCCATTTCCCCCCAATCCCCTCCCAGCCCCCCCCAATCCCCCCCCATTTCCCCCCAATCCCCTCCCAGCCCCCCCCATTTCCCCCCAATCCCCCCCCCAGTGCCCCCCAATCCCCTCCCAGCCCCCCCCCAGTCCCCCCCAGTCCCCCTCCAGCCCCCCCCAGTGACCCCCAGTGACCCCCAGTCCCTCCCAGCCCCCCCAATCCCCCCCCCGGTCCCCCCCAGCCCCGCCGGTCCCGCTCCGCTCACGCCATGTCCCGTCCGCCCGCCGGCACAGATACGTCTCCCCGATCTCCACCGTCACCTCCGCGTCCCGCGGGGCCGGCGCCGCGCCGGGGCCCCTCCCGCCCGCCGCCGCCGCCTCCTCGGGGCCGGGGCCGCCCGGGGCCGCCTCGGGGCCCGGCCCGGGAGCGCCGGGAGCGCCCGGGGCCGCGGGGCCTGCGGAGCCTCCGCCCGCCGCCGCCTCCGCCATCGCCCTGCGCTCCGGCGGCGCGCCGGAAGTGGCGTCAGAGCTGCGACGCGGGGCGCGTGCATCGGCGTTGCTAGGAGACGGGGAATAGACCAGGAAGTGGCGGGGGCCGCGCGTTGCTAGGAGACGGGGAATAGACCCGGAAGTGGCGGGGGCCGCGCGTTGCTAGGAGACGGGGAATAGACCCGGAAGTGGCGGGGGCCGCGCGTTGCTAGGAGACGGGGAATAGACCCGGAAGTGGCGGGGGCCGCGCGTTGCTAGGAGACGGGGAATAGACCCGGAAGTGGCGGGGGCCGCGCGTTGCTAGGAGACGGTCGGGGGCCCGATCCTGTCCCCCCCCCGTGCCTCCCAGTGTCCCCCAGTGTCCCCCAGTGTCCCCCAGTGTCCCCAGTTCCTCCCAGTGTCCCCCAGTGTCCCCCAGTGTCCCCAGTTCCCTCCCAGTGTCCCCCAGTGTCCCCCAGTGTCCCCAGTTCCCTCCCAGTGTCCCCCAGTGTCCCCCAGTGTCCCCAGTTCCCTCCCAGTGTCCCCCAGCCCCCCAGTATCGCTGGTAAAACATCCCCAAATGTCCCCAAACCAGCTCCCAGTCCCCCCCCAGACCCCACCCCAGCGCTCCCAGTAACCCCAGTAACCCCAGTAACCCCAGTTACCCCAGTTACCCCAGTAACCCCAGGAACCCCAGTAACCCCAGTAACCCCAGTAACCCCAGTAACCCCCAGTAACCCCAGTACCCCCAGTAACCCCCAGTAACCCCCAGTTACCCCAGTAACCCCAGTTACCCCAGTAACCCCCAGTAACCCCAGTAACCCCAGTTACCCCAGTAACCCCAGTAACCCCCAGTAACCCCAGTAACCCCAGTAACCCCCAGTAACCCCCAGTAACCCCAGTAACCCCCAGTAACCCCAGTAACCCCAGTTACCCCAGTAACCCCAGTAACCCCCAGTAACCCCAGTAACCCCAGTAACCCCCAGTAACCCCCAGTAACCCCAGTAACCCCAGTAACCCCCAGTTACCCCAGTAACCCCAGTAACCCCAGTTACCCCAGGAACCCCCAGTAACCCCAGTAACCCCAGTAACCCCCAGTAACCCCAGTAACCCCAGTAACCCCAGTAACCCCCAGTAACCCCAGTAACCCCAGTAACCCCAGTAACCCCCAGTAACCCCAGTAACCCCAGTAACCCCAGTAACCCCCAGTAACCCCAGTAACCCCAGTAACCCCCAGTAACCCCCAGTAACCCCAGTAACCCCAGTAACCCCAGTTACCCCAGTAACCCCCAGTAACCCCAGTAACCCCAGTTACCCCAGTAACCCCCAGTAACCCCAGTAACCCCAGTAACCCCAGTAACCCCAGTAACCCCAGGAACCCCAGTAACCCCAGTAACCCCAGTCAGGAACGGCACCATTCTCCGTTTATTGCCAAACCGGGGGACACGGGGACCTGGGGGTGTGGGGGACGGGGCCCTGGACACCACGATGGACCCCGGGACGGTTCTCCAAGACGGAACCGTGGCCTTGGGGCAACGTGGTGGACCCTGGGATGGTCTCGATGGGTCTCAGGATGGTTCTTGGTGGGTCTCAGGATGGTTCTCGATGGATCTCAGGATGGTTCTTGATGGATCTCAAGATGGTTCTTGATGGGTCTCAAGATGGTTCTTGATGGATCTCAAGATGGTTCTTGATGGGTCTCAAGATGGTTCTTGATGGGTCTCAAGATGGTTCTTGATGGATCTCAGGATGGTTCTTGATGGATCTCAGGATGGTTCTTGATGGGTCTCAGGATGGTTCTCCAGGATGAAACCACAGCCTAGGGACACCATGACGGGTCTCAGGATGCTCTTGATGGATCTCAGGATGGCTCCTGATGGCCCTCAGGATGGATCACGGACACCATGACGGGTCTCAGGATGCTCTTGATGGATCTGAAGATGGTTCTTGATGGATCTCAGGATGGTTGTCCAGGATGAAACCACAGCCTAGGGACACCATGATGGATCTCAGGACACCATGATGGATCTCAGGACACCATGATGGATCTCAGGATGGTTGTTGACGGATCTCAAGATGGTTGCTGACGGATCTCAGGATGGTTGTCCAGGATGAAACCACAGCCTAGGGACACCATGATGGATCTCAGGACACCATGATGGATCTCAGGACACCAAGATGGATCTCAAGATGGTTCTTGATGGATCTCAGGATGGTTGTTGACGGATCTCAAGATGGTTGCTGATGGATCTCAGGATGGTTGTCCAGGATGAAACCACAGCATAGGGACATCATGATGGATCTCAAGATGGTTCTTGATGGATCTCAGGATGGTTCTTGATGGATCTCAAGACGGTTCTTGGCGGATCTCAGGACGGTTCCCAAGCTGGAACCGCGGCCTTGGGACGCCACGCCGGGTCTCGTGCCGCCGCGGTCGCTCCGGCGCCGCCGCGGTCACTCGCGGTGCGTGCGCCGGTGCTTGCTGAACGCCGAGCTCCAGGCGAACGTCTTCCCGCAGCGGGCGCAGGCGAACGGCCGCCGGCCCGCGTGCGCGTGCCGGTGCTCCAGCAGGTTGCCGCTCTGCCGGAAGCGCTTGCCGCAGTCGGCGCAGGCGAAGGGGCGCTCGCCGGTGTGCGTGCGCCGGTGCTTGGCCAGGTGCGCGCTCTGGCAGAAGCTCTTGCCGCAGTCGGCGCAGGCGAAGGGGCGCTCGCCGGTGTGCGTGCGCCGGTGCTGCAGCAGGTTGCAGCTCTGCCGGAACGCCTTCCCGCAGTCGCCGCAGCGGAACGGCCGCTCCGCGCCGTGCGTGCGCCGGTGCTTGGCCAGGTACGCGCGCAGCGCGAAGCTCTTGCCGCAGTCGCCGCAGCGGTGCCGCCGCGCCGCGCCGTGCGTGCGCCGGTGCTCCGCCAGGTTGGAGCTCTGGCTGAAGATCTTCCCGCACTCGCGGCACGCGAACGGCTTCTCGCCGGTGTGGGTGACGCGGTGCCGCAGCAGCTTGGAGCTCTGCGCGAAGCCCTTGCCGCACGCCTCGCACCGGAACCGGTCGGCGGCGGCGCTGCGGCGCGGCCGGGGCGGCGGCGGCGGCGCCGGGTGGTGGAGGCGGCGGTGCCGCGCCAGCTGCGCGGTGCCGGCGAAGCGCTGCGGGCACAGCGGGCACGGGAAGGTGCCGGCGTGCGCCTGGAGGTGCAGCAGGAACGTGGGCGCGTGGCGGAACCGGCGGCCGCACTCGGGGCAGCGCTGGGCGCCGGCGGCAGCGGTGGCGCCGCCGGGAAGGTCCACGGGGCTCCCCATGGAACCGTGGGCGCCACCGGGGTGTTGGGGGCCGGGGGGAACGCGTGCCGTGGTGGCGCCGGCGTGGGGTCCGCCGAGCTGCTCGTGATGTTCCTTCCAAGGTCCAACGCTGGCATGGTCGCCACTGACCTTCCCATCTTCCATGGCGTCACCACCATCCTCGGTGTCACCACCGACCTTCTCGTGATGCTCCTTCCCATCCTCCATGGCGTCACCACCATCTCCATGGTCTCCACCGACCTTCTCGTGATGCTCCTTCCCATACTCCATGGCGTCACCACCATCTCCATGGTCTCCATTGACCTTCTCATGACGTTCACTCCAACGTGCACCACTCACCATGGCGTCACCACCATCTCCATGGTCTCCATTGACCTTGTCATGATGCTCCTTTCCATCCTCCATGGTGTCACCACCATCTCCATGGTCTCCATTGACCTTCTCATGACGTTCACTCCAACGTGCACCATTCACCGCGGCGTCACCACCATCTCCATGGTCTCCATTGACCTTCTCGTGATGCTCCTTCCCATCCTCCATGGTGTCACCACCATCTCCATGGTCTCCATTGACCTTCTCATGACGTTCACTCCAACGTGCACCATTCACCGCGGCGTCACCACCATCTCCATGGTCTCCACCGACCTTCTCATGATGCTCTTTCCCATCCTCCGTGGAGTCACCACCATCTCCATGGTCTCCACCGACCTTCTCATGATGCTCCTTCCCATCCTCCATGGTGTCACCACTATCTTCATGGTCTCCATTGACCTTGTCATGACGTTCACTCCAACGTGCACCACTCACCATGGCATCACCACCATCTCCATAGTCACCACCGACCTTCTCATGACGTTCACTCCAATGTGCACCATTCACCGTGGCGTCACCACCATCTCCATGGTCTCCATTGACCTTGTCATGATGCTCCTTCCCATCCTCCATGGTGTCACCACCATCTCCATGGTCTCCATTGACCTTGTCATGATGCTCCTTCCCATCCTCCGTGGAGTCACCACCATCTCCATGGTCTCCACCGACCTTCTCGTGATGCTCCTTCCCATCCTCCATGGTGTCACCACCATCTTCATGGTCTCCATTGACCTTCTCATGACGTTCACTCCAACGTGCACCATTCACCGCGGCGTCACCACCATCTCCATGGTCTCCATTGACCTTCTCGTGATGCTCCTTCCCATCCTCCGTGGAGTCACCACCATCTCCATGGTCTCCATTGACCTTCTCATGATGCTCCTTCCCATCCTCCATGGCGTCACCACCATCTCCATGGTCTCCACCGACCTTCTCGTGATGCTCCTTCCCATCCTCCATGGCGTCACCACCATCTTCATGGTCTCCATTGACCTTCTCATGACGTTCGCTCCAACGTGCACCATTCACCGCGGCGTCACCACCATCTCCATGGTCTCCACCGACCTTCTCGTGATGCTCCTTCCCATCCTCCATGGAGTCACCACCATCTCCATGGTCTCCACCGACCTTCTCATGATGCTCTTTCCCATCCTCCGTGGAGTCACCACCATCTCCATGGTCTCCACCGACCTTCTCGTGATGCTCCTTCCCATCCTCCATGGTGTAACCACCATCTTCATGGTCTCCATTGACCTTGTCATGACGTTCACTCCAACGTGCACCACTCACCATGGCGTCACCACCATCTCCATGGTCTCCATTGACCTTGTCATGATGCTCCTTCCCATCCTCCATGGAGTCACCACCATCTCCATGGTCTCCATTGACCTTCTCATGATGCTCCTTCCCATCCTCCATGGCATCACCACCATCTTCATGGTCTCCATTGACCTTGTCATGACGTTCACTCCAACGTGCACCACTCACCATGGCGTCACCACCATCTCCATAGTCACCACCGACCTTCTCATGACGTTCACTCCAATGTGCACCATTCACCGTGGCGTCACCACCATCTCCACGGTCACCACCGACCTTCTCATGACGTTCACTCCAACGTGCACCACTCACCGTGGCGTCACCACCATCTCCATGGTCTCCATTGACCTTCTCATGACGTTCACTCCAACGTGCACCATTCACCGCGGCGTCACCACCATCTCCACGGTCACCACCGACCTCCTCACGACGTTCCCTCCGCCGCCCGCCGCCCTCCCGGCGCTGCCGCCCCCCGTGGGCCGCTCTGCGGTGCTTGGCCAGGTCGGAGCTGACGCCGAAGCGGCGCCCGCAGTCGGCGCAGCCGTAGGGGCGCTCGCCGGTGTGCGTGCGCCGGTGCGCGGCCAGCGTGGACCTCCTGCCGAAGGCCCTGCCGCAGTCGGCGCAGGCGAAGGGGCGCTCCCCGGTGTGCGTGCGCCGGTGGTGCGCCAGCGTGGAGCTCTGGCTGAAGCGGGCGCCGCACTGCCCGCAGCCGAAGGGCTTCTCGCCCGTGTGGACGCGCTGGTGCTCCAGGAGGGTGGAGCCGCGGGCGAACGCCTGCAAGCGGACGGGGGGGCGTGTGGGGGAGGGGCGGCGTCGGGAGTGGGGGCAGGGGGAGGAGCCTGGAGGTCGCCCAGTCTTGGACACGGTCAACTGGGTCAACTGGGTCAACCTGGAACTCGGTCAACTGGGTCAACTTGGAACTCAGTCAACTGGGTCAACTGGGTCAACTGGGTCAACTTGGAACTCAGTCAACTGGGTCAACTTGGTCAACTGGGTCAACTGGGTCAACCTGGAACTCAGTCAACTTGGTCAACTGGGTCAACTGGGTCAACTTGGAACTCAGTCAACTGGGTCAACTGGGTCAACTGGGTCAACTTGGAACTCAGTCAACTGGGTCAACTGGGTCAACTGGGTCAACCTGGAACTCAGTCAACTGGGTCAACTGGGTCGACTCGGCCATCTGGGTCAACTTGGTCGACTGGGTCAACTGGGTCAAATTGGAACTCGGTCAACTGGGTCAACTGGGTCAACTGGGTTCAACGTGGAACTCAGTCAACTGGGTCGACTCGGCCATCTGGGTCAACTTGGTCAACTGGGTCAAATTGGAGCTTGATCAACTGGGTCAACTCAGCCAACTCAGACAACTTGGTCAACTCAGCCAACTTGGTCAACTGGGTCAACTGGGTCAACTGGGTCAACTTGGTCAACTGGGTCAACTTGGTCAACTGGGTCAACTTGGTCAACTGTGTCAACTGGGTCAATGGGGTCAACTGGGACAACTGGGTCAACGGGGTCAACTTGGTCAACTGGGTCAACTGGGTCAACGGGGTCAACTGGGACAACTGGGACAACTGGGTCAACTGGGTCAACTTGGTCAACTGGGTCAACTTGGCCAACTCAGCCAACTGGGTCAACTTGGTCAACTGGGTCAACTGGGACAACTGGGTCAATGTCCCCTGAACCCCCCCCAAGAGACCCAAAATCCTGCCCAAAATACCTCAAAAGGCCCCAAATGCCCCCTCAAAGCCCCCCCAAAATCCTCACCCACCCCAGCGACCCCAAGGAGACCCCGATACCCCCCGAATCCTCCCCAAACCAACCCCCCAGAGCTACCCGACCCCGGTAATTAAGAGATAACGAAGGTAATTAGCACTGGCCTTGCCGCACTCCCCGCAGCGGTGGGGACGTGGGGGGGGGGCGGCCACGGCGGCGCCGTCGGCGTCACCTGCGGGGACAACGGGGTCAGTTGTGCCTCAGTTTCCCTGGGACACCCCAGGGACACCCCGGGGACATCAATGGGGACACCAATGGGGACATCAATGGGGACACCAATGGGGACATCAATGGGGACATCAATGGGGACACCCAGGGACACCAATGGGGACACCCCAGGGACACCCCGGGGACACCCAGGGACACCAATGGGGACACCAATGGGGACACCAATGGGGACACCAATGGGGACACCCAGGGACACCCAGGGACACCAATGGGGACATCAATGGGGACAACCCAGGGACACCAATGGGGACACCAATGGGGACACCAATGGGGACATCAATGGGGACACCAATGGGGACACCAATGGGGACACCCCAGGGACACCAATGGGGACACCAATGGGGACACCAATGGGGACACCCCAGGGACACCAATGGGGACACCAATGGGGACACCAATGGGGACACCAATGGGGACACCAATGGGGACATCAATGGGGACACCAATGGGGACACCAATGGGGACACCAATGGGGACACCCCAGGGACACCCCAGGGACACCCAGGGACACCAATGGGGACATCAATGGGGACAACCCAGGGACACCCCGGGGACACCAATGGGGACACCAATGGGGACACCAATGGGGACATCAATGGGGACACCAATGGGGACACCCAGGGACACCCCAGGGACACCCAGGGACACCAATGGGGACACCAATGGGGACACCAATGGGGACACCCAGGGGACACCAATGGGGACACCAATGGGGACACCAATGGGGACACCCGGGGACACCCAGGGACACCAATGGGGACACCAATGGGGACACCAATGGGGACACCCTGGGGACACCAATGGGGACACCCCAGGGACACCCAGGGACACCAATGGGGACACCCCAGGGACACCAATGGGGACACCAATGGGGACACCAATGGGGACACCAATGGGGACACCCAGGGGACACCCAGGGACACCAATGGGGACACCAATGGGGACACCAATGGGGACACCAATGGGGACACTGCGGGGACACCCAGGGACACCAATGGGGACACCAATGGGGACACCCAGGGACACCAATGGGGACACCAATGGGGACACCAATGGGGACACCAATGGGGACACCAATGGGGACACCCAGGGACACCAATGGGGACACCCCGGGGACACCCCGGGGACACCCAGGGACACCAATGGGGACACCAATGGGGACACCAATGGGGACAACCCAGGGACACCAATGGGGACACCAATGGGGACACCCCAGGGACACCAATGGGGACATCAATGGGGACACCAATGGGGACACCAATGGGGACACCCCAGGGACACCAATGGGGACACCAATGGGGACACCAATGGGGACACCAATGGGGACACCCAGGGACACCAATGGGGACACCAATGGGGACACCAATGGGGACATCAATGGGGACACCCCAGGGACACCAATGGGGACACCCAGGGACACCAATGGGGACACCCCAGGGACACCAATGGGGACACCCTGGGGGCACCCAGGGACACCAATGGGGACACCAATGGGGACACCAATGGGGACACCCCGGGGACACCAATGGGGACACCCAGGGACACCAATGGGGACACCAATGGGGACACCCTGGGGGCACCCGGGGACACCAATGGGGACACCAATGGGGACACCAATGGGGACACCCCGGGGACACCAATGGGGACACCCAGGGACACCAATGGGGACACCAATGGGGACACCCCGGGGACACCAATGGGGACACCCAGGGGACACCAATGGGGACAACAATGGGGACACCAATGGGGACACCAATGGGGACAACCCAGGGACACCCCAGGGACACCAATGGGGACACCCAGGGACACCAATGGGGACATCAATGGGGACACCAATGGGGACACCCAGGGACACCAATGGGGACACCCCGGGGACACCCCGGGGACACCCAGGGACACCAATGGGGACACCAATGGGGACACCAATGGGGACAACCCAGGGACACCAATGGGGACACCAATGGGGACACCCCAGGGACACCAATGGGGACATCAATGGGGACACCAATGGGGACACCAATGGGGACACCCAGGGACACCAATGGGGACACCAATGGGGACACCAATGGGGACATCAATGGGGACACCCTGGGGACACCCCGGGGACACCAATGGGGACACCAATGGGGACACCAATGGGGACACCCAGGGACACCAATGGGGACACCAATGGGGACACCAATGGGGACACCCAGGGGACACCAATGGGGACACCCAGGGGACACCCAGGGACACCAATGGGGACACCAATGGGGACACCAATGGGGACACCCAGGGGACACCCGGGGACACCCAGGGACACCAATGGGGACACCAATGGGGAGACCCCGGGGACACCAATGGGGACATCAATGGGGACACCAATGGGGACACCCCAGGGACACCCCGGGGACACCAATGGGGACACCAATGGGGAGACCCCGGGGACACCAATGGGGACATCAATGGGGACACCAATGGGGACACCCCAGGGACACCCAGGGACACCAATGGGGACACCAATGGGGAGACCAATGGGGACACCAATGGGGACACCAATGGGGACATCAATGGGGACACCCCAGGGACACCAATGGGGACACCAATGGGGACACCAATGGGGACACCCCGGGACACCCCGGGGACACCCAGGGACACCAATGGGGACACCAATGGGGACACCCCAGGGACACCCCGGGGACACCAATGGGGACATCAATGGGGACACCAATGGGGAGACCCCGGGGACACCAATGGGGACATCAATGGGGACACCAATGGGGACACCCCAGGGACACCCAGGGACACCAATGGGGACACCAATGGGGACACCAATGGGGACACCCAGGGACACCAATGGGGACACCAATGAGGACACCCAGGGACACCAATGGGGACACCAATGGGGACACCAATGGGGACACCAATGGGGACACCCAGGGACACCAATGGGGACACCCCGGGACACCAATGGGGACACCAATGGGGACACCAATGGGGACATCACTGGGGACACCCCGGGACACCCCGGGACACCGGGGGCGGCTGTGCCTCAGTGTCCCTGTGCCTCACCCGCTGGCCGCGCGGTGGCCGCTCCTGGTCCCGGTGACAGTTCCGGTGTCACCGAGGAGCTGTGGGGACGGGGGGGTCGGCTCCTTGTCCCCAGCCCCGTGTCCCCAACCCCACATCCCCGTGTCCCCGTCCCCATGTCCATGTCCCCAACGCCAACCGTGTCCCCGTCCCCGTGTCCCCATCCCCGTGTCCCCATCCCCGTGTCCCCATCCCCGTGTCCCCAACCCCACATCCCCGTGTCCCCATCCCTGTGTCCCCGTCCCCATGTCCATGTCCCTGTCCCCCTCCCCACGTCCCCCTCCCCACGTCCCCACCCTTGTCCCCATGTCCCTGTCCCCACCCCCATGTCCCCTCCCCGCCCCCCCGTGTCCCCACCTGCGCTCCCCGTGTCCCGGGCGGGTGCCGTTGCCGCCGCCGTCCCCGCCCTGGGGGTGACAATGGGGTGACAATGGGGTGACCATGGGGTGACCATGGGGGGAGTCCCCCCGCCCTGCAGGGGGCGCCTCCCGCCCCCCCCGCCCGCAGCGCCCCCTGCCGGCCCCGCTCACCGCCATGCTGCCGCCGGGGCTGCTGGGAAACGGCGGCCACACGTCACGGGGGGTGGGGGCGGGGCTCCCGGGCGCTTCCGCTTCCGCCTCCCGAGCGCCCGGGTCCCTCCCGAACGCCTGGGTCCCCTCTCGAACTCCTGGGTCCCTCCCGGACGCCTGGGTCCCCTCCCGAACGCCTGGGTCCCCTCTCGAACTCCTGGGTCCCTCCCGGACGCCTGGGTCCCTCCCCGGACGCCTGGGTCCCTCCCGGACGCCTGGGTCCCCTCCCGAACGCCTGGGTCCCTCCCGGACGCCTGGGTCCCCCCGAACGCCTGGGTCCCTCCCGGACGCCTGGGTCCCCCCGAACGCCTGGGTCCCCCCGGACGCCTGGGTCCCTCCCGGACGCCTGGGTCCCTCCCGGACGCCTGGGTCCCTCCGCGCCGGGTAAGTCCCCGAAACTCCGGGATTTCGCCCCAAATCCGGCGCAGCCCGTGGGACCCGCGACCCAGCTCGTTAATTAATTAATCGCAGCCCAGCCAATTAATGGCGATTAATTATTTGCGCTCGGGGGTCCGGGACTCGCCGCGTTAATCGCGACCCGAACTCATTTAACCCGTGGAATTAATTGCCGTTAATTAATTGCATTAATTAGAACCCATGTAATTAATGGCGTTAATTAGGGTTAATCGCTGTAGCTCTTGGGGTCGTAATTAATATCGATGCAGAGAATTATTGCAACGAGGTTAAAGCTGCAGCGACGGCCTGAAATGCAATTAATGCAATTAATGCAATTAATGCAATTAATGCAACTAAATTAAAGGGATGCAATTAATCCAACCGGTTACATGTAATTAGGGGCATAATTAATGTGATGGGTTGATGCAGCTAATTAGTGCAAGAAGTTTAAAGCTGCAACGATGACTTGAACTGCAATTAATGCAATTAATGCAATTAATGCAATTAATGCAACTAAATTAAAGGGACACAATTAAGTGCAATTAATCCAATGGATTATACTTAATTAGGGTCGTAATTAATGCGACGGGTCAATGCAGCGAATTCCAATTACTGCAACGAGTTTAAGGCTTGAAATGCAATTAATGCAATTAATGCAACTAATGCAACTAAATTAAAGGGACGCAATTAACAGCAATTAATCCGACAGGTTACATTAATTAGGGTCATAATTACCATGATGGGTCGATGCAGCGAATTACTGCAACAAGTTTAAAGCTGCAGTGATGACTTGAAATGCAATTAATGCAATTAATGCAATTAATGCAACTAAATTAAAGGGACGCAATTAACAGCAATTAATCCGACAGGTTACGTTAATTAGGGTTGTAATTAACGCGATGGGTCACTGCAGCGAATTCCAATTACTGCAACGAGTTTAAAGCTGCAACGATGACTTGAAACGCAATTAATGCAATTAATCAATGCAATTAACGCAATTAATCAACTAGATTAAAGGGACGCAATTAACAGCCATTAATCCGACGGGTTATGTTAATTAGGGTCATAATTAATGTGACAGGTCACTGCAGCCCTGATTATCGCCCTAATTACCTCCTTTGCCCCCCAGGGCGCAGCTGTCGGCCCCGCCCCCCGGCCCGCGGGCCAATGGCGCAGCGCGGCCCCGGTGAGGGGCGTGTCCCGGGCGGGGGGCGTGGCCCCGGCGGGGGGCGTGGCCCCGGCGGGGGGCGGTACCGCGCGCGCTGGAGCCGGCTGCGGCGCGCGGCGCGGGCGCTGGTGTTCCAGAACGGGGCGCTGGCGGACGAGCTGGCGCGGCTGGAGAGGAAGTGGCTGCGCGCGCGGCTCGAGCGCCGCTTCCTGCTGGCGCGGCTGCTGCGCCTGGGCCGGGACACGCCCCCCGCCGCGGACACGCCCCCCGCCCGCGAGGGGGGGAGGAGGGCACGGAGGGGAGGGGCCAAGGGCGCGGGGATGGGGGTGAGGGAGGGGGGCGGGCCATTGGGGTCAATGGGGTCATTGGGGTCAATGGGGTCAAGGGAGGGGGGCGGGTCATTGGGGTCAATGGGGTCAAGGGAGGGGGGCGGGTCATTGGGGTCAATGGGGTCAAGGGAGGGGGGCGGGTCATTGGGGTCAAGGGATGGGTCAATAGGGTCAAAAGATGGGGCGTGGTCAATGGGATCAGCCAATGGGGGTGGGTCAAAAGACGGGGCGTGGTCAATGGGATCAGCCAATGGGGGTGGGTCAAAAGATGGGGTGTGGTCAATGGGATCAGCCAATGGGGGTGGGCCAATGGGGTCAAGGGATGGGGCGTGGCCAACTAATGGTGGGTCAAAAGATGGGGCGTGGTCAATGGGGTCGAGCAATGGGGGTGGGTCAAAAGAGGGGGCGTGGTCAATGGGGTCAACCAATGGGGGTGGGTCAATGGGGCCAATGGGGTCGAGGGATGGGGTTGGGTCAGTGGGGCCAAGGGATGGGGCGTGGTCAATGGGGTCAACCAATGGGGGCGGGTCGAAAGAAGATGGGGTGTGGTCAATGGGGTCAAGCAATGGGGTGGGATCAAGGGACGGGGCGTGGCCAATGGGGTCAAGGGTTGACCCAACGCCCAACGGCCCCGCCCTGGGCGTGTCCCCGGCCGCCATCTTGAGCCCCGCCCACGACCCCCCCGGCCCGCCGGCGGCCATCTTGAGCGGGGGGCGGGGCAAGGGCCCCCTGGGGCCAATCGCGTCCGAGGGCGACGACGACGACGACGATGACGACGACGACGGCGCCGCCTTCCCCTACGCCTTCCTCAGCAGCCCCGCCCACTCCGACGACTGACCCCGCCCCCCAATAAACCGCGGCGCCGCCATCGCGGTGCGGGCAGGGAGGTGTTTATTCCCATTGGATGTTGTGGTAGCAGCGCGCCACGTCGGGGCGCCCGGCCAGCGCCTGCAGGAGGCGCCGCGCGCGCTCCCCGGCGTCCCCCGGCAGCGGCGCGCGCGCCCGCGGCACGAACTGCACCGCGGCCTCCAGGGGGCGCAGCCCCGCGGCCGCCAGCGCGCGCGACACGGCGCCCAGCGCCCCCGGCGGGCACAGGAACTGCGGGCGGACGGACGGACGGACGGGGGACAACGGGGTGGCCAACGGGGTGGAGAACGGTCAGAGAATGGCCAATGGGGTTGGGGATGGCTCATCAATGCTCAAGGTCTATTGGCCATGAACGTGCCCCAGCCCCACCCGCCTTGAGCCCCGCCCCCTTCCAGCCCCGCCCACCTTGAGCCCCACCCTCAGCCATGCCCACATTGAGCCCCTCCCCCGAGCCCCGCCCACCTTGAGCCCCACCCCCTCAACCCCACCCACCTCGAGCCACGCCCCCACCCCACCCACCTTGAGCCCCGCCCCCTCAACCCCACCCACCTCGAGCCACACCCCTTCCACCTTGAGCCCCGCCCACTCTACCCCACCCACCTCCAGCCCCACCCTCAGCCATGCCCACCTCGAGCCCCGCCCCCAAGCCCCACCCACCTCGAGCCCCACCCTCTCCAGTCCCACCCACCTCGAGCCCCGCCCCCTCCAGCCCCCCACCCATTGGAGCCCCCCAGCCCCGCCCACCTTGAGCCCCGCCCCCTCCTCATCCTCCTCCACGTCAGTGGCTCCGACCTCCAGCGCGGCCTCCAGCGCCCCCTCCAGGCTGAGCGGGCGCCCCTGGGCGTCGCTGGGCGCCACCCGCACCACGCCCTTCTCCTCGAACCCGCCGCGCGGCGCCTCGCACAGCGCCCCCCTGTGCACGGGAGGACACACCTCAGCGCCTGGTCCCTCCACAGCGCCCCCCTGTGCACGGGAGGACACCGTCAGCGCCTGGTCCCTGCACAGCGCCCCCCTGTGCACGGGAGGACACACACTCAGCGCCTGGTCCCCCCACAGCGCCCCCCTGTGCACTGGAGGACACCGTCAGCGCCTGGTCCCCCCACAGCGCCCCCCTGTGCGCGGGAGGACACCGTCAGCGCCTGGTCCGCCCACAGCGCCCCCCTGTGCACGGGAGGACACCGTCAGCGCCTGGTCCCTCCACAGCGCCCCCCTGTGCACGGGAGGACACCGTCAGCGCCTGGTCCCTCCACAGCGCCCCCCTGTGCACGGGAGGACACGTTCAGTGCCTGGTCCCTCCACAGCGCCCCCCTGTGCACGGGAGGACACCGTCAGCGCCTGGTCCCTCCACAGCGCCCCCCTGTGCACGGGAGGACACACCTCAGCGCCTGGTCCCCCCACAGCGCCCCCCTGTGCACGGGAGGACACCGTCAGCGCCTGGTCCCCCCACAGCGCCCCCCTGTGCACGGGAGGACACACCTCAGCGCCTGGTCCCTCCACAGCGCCCCCCTGTGCACGGGAGGACACCGTCAGCGCCTGGTCCCTCCACAGCGCCCCCCTGTGCACGGGAGGACACACACTCAGCGCCTGGTCCCCCCACAGCGCCCCCCTGTGCACGGGAGGACACCGTCAGCGCCTGGTCCCTCCACAGCGCCCCCCTGTGCACGGGAGGACACGTTCAGCGCCTGGTCCCTCCACAGCGCCCCCCTGTGCACGGGAGGACACGTTCAGCGCCTGGTCCCTGCACAGCGCCCCCCTGTGCACGGGAGGACACACCTCAGCGCCTGGTCCCCCCACAGCGCCCCCCTGTGCGCCGGAGGACGCGCCCTCAGCGCCGGGCGCCTGGGTCCCTTCCCCCCCGTTCCCGGACGCCTGGGTCCCTTCCCCCCCATTCCCGGACGCCTGGGTCCCTTCCCTCCCATTCCCGGGCGCCTGGGTCCCTTCCCCCCCATTCCCGGGCGCCTGGGTCCCTTCCCCCCTGTTCCCGGATGCCTGGGTCCCTTCCCCCCCGTTCCCGGACGCCTGGGTCCCTTCCCCCCCATTCCCGGACGCCTGGGTCCCTTCCCTGGGTCCCTTCCCCCCCGTTCCCGGACGCCTGGGTCCGCCCGGACGCCTGGGTCCGCCCGAGGACGCACCCGTGCTGGGCGAGCAGCAGGCGCACGTCGCGCTGGCTGCGCCGCGGGTTGTCGGTGACGATCTCCAGCAGGATGGCGGCGCCGCCGGGGCCTCGGGCCTCGCACAGCAGCCGCGTGTCCGGCGGCGGCCGCTCCTGCAGCAGGGGGCGCTCAGCCAGGACCCGGGGGGCCGTCTGTCCGTCCGCCCGCCTGTCCGTCCCCCCCGACGTACCGCGCTCTGGATGGCGGCCGCGATGGACGCCTTGGGCATGTTGTTGGCGCGACATTGCTCCACCACGTTGGCCAGCTGGGGGTTGAGCGCCGGGTCTGCGCCGCCCTCTGCGGGGGGACCCCAGGAGCCAATGGAGGCCCATCGAGCCCCCCAGGAGCCAACGGGGTCCCACCAACCCCCCCAAGGAACCAACGGGGCCCACCAACCCCCCAAGGAACCAACGGGGCCCATCAACCCCCCAAGGAACCAACGGGGTCCCACCAACCCCCCAAGGAACCAACGGGGCCCATCAACCCCCCAAGGAACCAATGGAGGCCCATCAACCCCCCCAAGGAACCAACGGGATCCCACCAACCCCCCAAGGAACCAATGGGGGCCCATCAACCCCCCAAGGAACCAACGGGATCCCACCAACCCCCCAAGGAACCAACGGGATCCCACCAACCCCCCAAGGAACCAATGGGGCCCACCAACCCCCCAAGGAACCAATGGGGCCCATCAACCCCCCAAGGAACCAACGGGGCCCACCAACCCCCCAAGGAACCAACGGGGCCCACCAACCCCCCAAGGAACCAACGGGATCCCACCAACCCCCCAAGGAACCAACGGGGGCCCATCAACCCCCCAAGGAACCAACGGGTCCCACCAGCCGCCCAAGGAACCAATGGAGGCCCATCAAGACCCCAAGGAACCAACGGGGTCCCACCAACCCCCCAAGGAACCAACGGGGCCCACCAACCCCCCAAGGAACCAACGGGGCCCACCAACCCCCCAAGGAACCAACGGGGCCCACCAACCCCCCAAGGAACCAACGGGGTCCCATCAACCCCCCCAAGGAACCAACGGGTCCCACCAACCCCCCAAGGAACCAACGGGGTCCCATCAACCCCCCCAAGGAACCAACGGGGCCCACCAACCCCCCAAGGAACCAATGGGGTCCACCAACCCCCCCAAGGAACCAACGGGGCCCACCAACCCCCCAAGGAACCAACGGGGTCCCATCAACCCCCCCAAGGAACCAACGGGGCCCACCAACCCCCCAAGGAACCAATGGGGTCCACCAACCCCCCCAAGGAACCAATGGGGCCCATCAACCCCCCAAGGAACCAACGGGTCCCACCAACTGCCCAAGGAACCAACGGGGTCCATCAACCCCCCAAGGAACCAATGGAGGCCCACCAACCCCCCCAAGGAACCAACGGGGCCCACCAACCCCCCAAGGAACCAACGGGGCCCACCAACTGCCCAAGGAACCAATGGAGGCCCATCAAGACCCCCAAGGAACCAACAGGGTCCCCCCACCCATGGAAGCCCCAGTTGGGTCCCCAACACCCCCCAAAGACCCAGTTGGGCTCCCCCACCCTGGCAGCCCCGGTGGGGTCCCCAACACCCACCAAAGACCCAGTTGGGTCCCCCCACCCATGGAAGCCCCAGTTGGGACCCCCCACCCATGGAAGCCCCAGTTGGGTCCCCCCACCCATGGAAGATCCAGTTGGGTCCCCAACACCCCCCAAAGACCCAGTTGGGTCCCCAACACCCCCCAAAGACCCAGTTGGGTCCCCCCACCCACGGAAGCCCCGGTTGGGTCCCCCCACCCATGGAAGCCCCAGTTGTGTCCCCCCACCCATGGAAGCCCCAGTTGGGTCCCCACCACCCCCCAAAGATCCCGTTGGGTCCCCCCACCCATGGAAGACCCAGTTGGTTCCCCAACACCCCCCAAAGACCCAGTTGGGTCCCCCCACCCATGGAAGATCCAGTTGGGTCCCCCCACCCACGGAAGCCCCAGTTGGGTTCCCACCACCCATGGAAGATCCCGTTGGGTCCCCCCACCCACGGAAGACCCAGTTGGGTCCCCAACACCCCCCAAAGACCCAGTTGGGTCCCACCACCCCCCAAAGACCCAGTTGGGACCCCCCACCCATGGAAGACCCAGTTGGGTCCCACCACCCATGGACACCCCAGTTGGGTCCCAACACCCCCCAAAGACCCAGTTGGGTCCCCCCACCCATGGAAGCCCCAGTTGGGTCCCCCCACCCACGGAAGCCCCGGTGGGTCCCCCCCGTGGCCGCCCCGGTTGCCCCGGCCGTACCGCGTGCCGCGGAGCGCAGCAGCAGCGCCAGGCGCTGGAAGGTCCGGCCGCGCTCGGCGTCGCGCGGGCCCTTGACGTTGCGCACCTTGGACCAGCGGTTGTGCCCGGCCCCGCGCCCCGGCGCCCGCGGCCACCCCGGCCGCCCCGCGGCCACCAGCCGCGGCCACCGCGCCAGCCACGCCGGCGCCGCCATGACGGCGCTGCGGGACACGTCAGCGGCGCCCGGGACACAGGCGGCCGGGACGCCCCAGCGGGGACCCAGGAGTTCGGGGGGACCCAGGAGTTCCGGGACACCCCAATGGGGACCCAGGAGTTCAGGGACACCCCAACGGGGACCCAGGAGTTCGGGGGGACCCAGGAGTTCGGGGACACCCCAACGGGGACCCAGGAGTTCAGGGGGGACCCAGGAGTTCAGGGACACCCCAATGGGGACCCAGGAGTTCGGGGGGACCCAGGAGTTCGGGGACACCCCAACGGGGACCCAGGAGTTCGGGGGGGACCCAGGAGTTCGGGGACGCCCCAACGGGGACCCAGGAGTTCGGGGGGGACCCAGGAGTTCGGGGGGACCCAGGAGTTCGGGGACGCCCCAACGGGGACCCAGGAGTTCGGGGGGACCCAGGAGTTCGGGGACACCCCAACGGGGGTCCCAGGTCAATGGGGACCCAGGCGTTCGGGACCCCAGGAGAGGACCCAGGAGTTCGGGACACCTCAATAGGGGACCCAGGCGTCCGGGAGCGCAGTGGAGGACCCAGGAGTTCGGGGACACCCCAGAGAGGGACCCAGGCGTCCGGACACGCACCCCCCCCACTCACCCCGTCCCGGGGACCCAGGCGTCCGAGCGCAGCCCCGCCTTTTCCCGCCGCGGGGGCCGCTGGGTAACCCCGTGTCGTCAGCGCATATTTGCATAAACCCCGCCCCTTCCGCTCGGGGCGGGGCCGGGAGGGAAGGGGGCGGAGCCGGGAGGGAAGGGGGCGGGGCCGGGAGGGAGAGGGGCGGGGCCGGGAAGGAGCGGGGCGGGGCCGGGAGGGAGCGGGGCGGGGCTGTTACCCCCAAAAGCGCCTTTTTCACCCCAAAACGCCTTTTCCCCCCAGGCGGGGGTGGCGGATGTGGGGGAGGGGCTGAGGGGGGGAGGGGTGTCGGTGATGTGGGGCTGAGGGGGGGAGGGGTGTTGGTGATGTGGGGCTGATGGGGGGAGGGGTGTCAGTGATGCGGGGCTGATGGGGGGAGGGGCCGTCACCCCGTGTCTCATTGTTGGGGGTCTGGGGGTGACAAGGGCCCAGTGACCCCAACACCCCCCACCCAGTGACCCCATGACCCCGCGGTGACCCCGTGGCGACCCCGTGGGGGTCGCGAAGGTCCCCGGGGTGGGGGTGGGGGTGGGGGAGGGGCCGCTGTCCCAAGGGGACGGGAAGTTGGTGACGTCACCGCGGTTGCACAAGGAGGGGTGGGGGTGCTGGTGACAACCCAACTTCTCCTTCGGGTCCCCATTGTCACCATGTCCGTCCGTCCTGTCACCGTGTCCGTCCGGCGGCTCCTCGTCCTCCTGGGGGCCGGTGGGTGCCCGGACGCCTGGGTCCTCTATTTGGGGTGGGGGTGGGTGACGCCCGGACGCCTGGGTCCCCTCCTGGGATTTGGGTGCCTGGATGCCTGGGTCCCCCATTTGGGGTGGGGACCCAGACACCTGGGTCCCCTATTTGGGGTGGGGTCCCGGACGCCTGGGTCCCCTATTTGGGGTGGGGTCCCGGACACCTGGGTCCCCTGTTTGGGGTTTGGGTGCCTGGACGCCTGGGTCCCCTATTTGGGGTGGGGGTGGGTGACGCCCGGACACCTGGGTCCCCTATTTGGGGTTTGGGTGCTCGGACGCCTGGGTCCCCTATTTGGGGGGGGGGGTGAGTGACACCCGGACGCCTGGGTCCCCTCCTGGGGTTTGGGTGCCCGGATGCCTGGGTCCCCTATTTGGGGTTTGGGTGCCCGGACACCTGGGTCCCTTATTTGGGGTGGGGTCCCGGACGCCTGGGTCCCCTGTTTGGGTTTGGGTGCCCGGACACCTGGGTCCCCTGTTTGGGGTTTGGTGCCCGGATGCCTGGGTCCCCTATTCGGGACGGGTCCCGGACGCCTGGGTCCCCTGTTTGGGTTTGGGTGCCCGGACGCCTGGGTCCCCTGTTCGGGATGGGTCCCGGACGCCTGGGTCCGTTTCTCCGCCGCCCAGCGCTGACCTGCGGTGGCACCGGCGTGGACGTGGAGTCGGTGACAACGTTCTCCGGTGACGCCGGCGCCGCCTTCGGTCACAGCGTCGCCCAGTTCGGTGACGGGTGAGGAGACACCGGGGGGGGGACACCCCGAATTAACCCAAAATCGCGCTAAATCCCCCCAAAACCCCGGCAGGGTGCTGGTGGGCGCCCCGCTGCGCCGCGACGGCGACAACCGCGCCGGGGGCGTCTATTGGTGCCGCCAGCGCCTGGGGACGTGCCAGGAGGTCCCTGTCACCGGTGAGGCCCCCCCCGTGTCCCCCCGTCCCCACCCGGACGCCTGGGTCCCCCAGGAAAAGGGGGTGACCCCCCCCCGTGTCCCCACAGGGGCCCCCAATGCGTCGCTGGGGCTGGCGCTGGCGGCCGGGGACACCGAGGCTGTGGTGAGTGGGGTGACAGCTCATGGGGGTGACAGCTCATGGGGTGACGGCTCATGGGGTGACGGCTCATGGGGTGACGTCTCATGGGGTGACGGCTCATGGGGTGACAGCTCATGGGGTGACGGCTCATGGGGGTGACAGCTCATGGGGTGACAACTCATGGGGTGACGTCTCATGGGGTGGGAGCTCATGGGGTGGGAGCTCATGGGGGTGACAGCTCATGGGGTGACGTCTCATGGGGGTGACAGTTCATGGGGTGACAGCTCATGGGTGACAGCTCATGGGGTGACAGCTCATGGGGTGACAGCTCATGGGGTGGGAGCTCATGGGGTGACAACTCATGGGGTGACGTCTCATGGGGTGACGTCTCATGGGGTGACAGCTCATGGGGTGACGGCTCATGGGGTGACGTCTCATGGGGGTGGCAGGAGATGAACCCCCCCCCGACCTGTCACCTGACGTGTCCCCGTGTCCGTCCGCGTGTCCGTCCAGGTGTGCGGCCCCACCGCCCCCCAGCTCTGTGGTCACAACGTCCACGTCCGCGGCTCCTGTGTCGTCCTGGACCCTGCGCTGCAGCCGCTGCGGCGCCTCCCGGCGGCCACGCCGGGTATGGGACACGGGACACGGGGACAATGGGGACACGGGACACGGGACACGGGGACAATGGGGACAATGGGGACATGGGGACAATGGGGACACGGGGACATGGGGACATGGGGACATGGGGACATGGGGACAGGGGGACATGGGGACAGGGGGGACATGGGGACAGGGGGGGACATGGGGACAGGGGGACACGGGACACGGGGACATGGGGACAATGGGGACATGGGGACATGGGGACAGGGGGACATGGGGACAGGGGGACACGGGACACGGGGACATGGGGACAATGGGGACATGGGGACATGGGGACAGGGGGACATTGGGGACAGGGGGACATGGGGACAGGGGGGACAGGGGGACATGGGGACAATGGGGACATGGGGACATGGGGACAGGGGGACACGGGACACGGGGACATGGGGACAATGGGGACATGGGGACAGGGGGACAGGGGGGATATGGGGACAATGGGGGGACATGGGGACATGGGGGACACGGGGGGACATGGGGACACAGGGGACAGGGGGGATATGAGGATATGAGGGACATGGGGACATAGGGGACGTGGGGACATGGGGGACATGGAGACATGGGGATATGAGGGGACAGGGGGGACATGGGGGACATGTGGGACATGGGGACATGGGGATATGAGGGGACATGAGGATATGAGGGGACATGGGGACAATGGGGGGACATGGGGGGACATGTGGGACATGGGGACACAGGGGACATGGGGACACGGGGACACGGAAACACGGCGACAATGGGGACACAGAGAACACGGGGACATGGGGCCATGGGGCCATGGGGCCATGGGGACATGGGGACATGGGGACATGGGGACACAGGGGCATGGGAACACAGGGAACACAGGGACATGGGGCCATGGGGCCATGGGGCCATGGGGACACGGGGCCATGGGGCCATGGGGACACGGGGCCATGGGGACATGGGGACACGGGGCCATGGGGACACGGGGACAATGGGGCCATGGGGGACATGGGGCCATGGGGGACATGGGGACACGAGGCCACGGGGCCATGGGGACATGGGGACACGGGGCCATGGGGACATGGGGACACGGGGCCATGGGGACACGGGGACAATGGGGCCATGGGGGCCATGGGGCCATGGGGGACATGGGGACACGAGGCCACGGGGCCACGGGCCGCGGTGCCGTCCCGCCAGAGTGCCCGCGGCGCCGCTCGGACATCGCGGTGCTGGTGGACGGGTCGGGCAGCATCAGCCGCCAGGACTTCGGCACCATGAAGAACTTCGTGCTGGAGGTGATGAGGAGGTTCCAGGGCACGGACACGCAGGTGCGGGACACGGGGACATCTCATGGGGTGGAATCTCATGGGGTGGAATCTCGTGGGGTGACATCTCATGGGGTGACAGATCATGGGGTGACATCTCATGGGGTGGAATCTCATGGGGGTGATAATCTCATGGGGTGACATCTCGTGGGGTGACAACTCATGGGGTGACATCTCATTGGGGTGGAATCTCATGGGGTGACAACTCATGGGGTGACAACTCATGGGGATGGAATCTCATGTCATGGGGTTTCATGTCATCAGGGTGACATCTCACGGGGTGACATCTCATGGGGTTGAATCTCATGGGGTGACAACTCATGGGGTGACATCTCATGGATGACATCTCATGGGGGTGACATCCCATGGGGTGACATCTCACGGGGTGACATCTCATGGGGTGACAACTCATGGGGTGACATCCCATGGGGTGGAATCTCATGGGGGTGACATCTCGTGGGGTTGAATCTCATGGGGGTGACAACTCATGGGGGTGGAATCTCATGGGGTGACATCTCATGGGGTGACATCTCACGGGGTGACATCTCATGGGGTGACAACTCATGGGGTGACATCCCATGGGGTGACATCCCATGGGGTGGAATCTCATGGGGGTGACATCTCGTGGGGTTGAATCTCATGGGGGTGACAACTCATGGGGGTGACATCTCGTGGGGTTGAATCTCATGGGGGTGACAACTCATGGGGGTGGAATCTCATGGGGTGACATCTCATGGGGTGACATCCCATGGAGGTGTCATCTCATGGGGGTGGAATCTCATGGGGTGACATCTCACGGGGTGACATCTCACGGGGTGACATCTCGTGGGGTGACATCCCATGGGTGACATCTCATGGGGCGGAATCTCGTGGGGGTGACATCCCATGGGGTGACATCCCAGGGGGTGACATCCCGCGGGTCCCCCCGCGCCGTCCCACGCGTGTCCCGTGTCCCCAGTTCGCGCTGTCCCAGTTCTCCCACCTCGTCGTCGACCACTTCAGCTTCTCGGCGTTCGCGGCGGCCGCCGACCCCGCGGCGCTGCTGGCGCCGGTTTGGCAGCTGGGGAGCACCACGCGCACGGCCACCGCCATGCGGCACGTGCTGTGCGTCACCGCACCGCGTCACCGTCACCCCCAAGTCACCGTCACCCCCAAGTCACCGTCACCCCCGCGTCACCGTCCCCCCGTGTCACCGTCACCCCCGCGTCACCGTCACCCCCGCGTCACCGTCACCCCCGCATCACTGTAACCCCCGCGTCACCGTCCCCCTGTGTCACCGCCACCCGCGTCACCGTCACCCCCGCGTCACCGTCCCCCCGTGTCACCGTCATCCCCATGTCACTGTCACTCCTGCATCACCGTCATCCCCGTGTCACTGTCCCCCCATGTCACCATCCCCATGTCACCGTCTCCCCCCCGTCACCGTCATCCCTGTGTCACCGTTACCCTTGTGTCACCATACCCATGTCACCGTCACCCCCATGTCACCGTTCCCCCCCCATCACCGTCCCCCCCGCGTCACTGTCCCCCCCCGGTCACCGTCACCCCCGTGTCACCGTCCCCCTGTGTCACCATCACCTCTGCGTCACTGTCACCCTGTGTCACCGTCCCCCCCGCAACACCATCCCCCCCGTGTCACTGTCCCCCTGTGTCACCGTTGTCACCCCTCGTCACCGTCCCCCCGTGTCACCGTCCCCCTGTGTCACTGTTGTCACCCCGTGTCACCGTCCCCCCATGTCCCCGTTGTCCCCCCCGTCACCGTCCCCCCGTGTCACCGTCCCCCCGTGTCCCCGTTGTCCCCCCGTCACCGTCCCCCCGTGTCACCGTCCCCCTGTGTCACTGTTGTCACCCCGTGTCACCGTCCCCCCATGTCCCCGTTGTCCCCCCCGTCACCGTCCCCCCGTGTCACCGTCCCCCCGTGTCCCCGTTGTCCCCCCGTCACCGTCCCCCCGTGTCACCGTCCCCCCGTGTCCCCGTTGTCCCCCCGTCACCGTCCCCCCGTGTCACCGTCCCCCCGTGTCCCCGTTGTCCCCCCGTCACCGCCCCCCCGTGTCCCCGTTGTCCCCCCGTCACCGTCCCCCCGTGTCACCGTCCCCCCGTGTCCCCGTTGTCCCCCCGTGTCCCCGTTGTCCCCCCGTCACCGCCCCCCCGTGTCACCGTCCCCCCGTGTCCCCGTTGTCACCCCCCGTCACCGTCCCCCCGTGTCCCCGTTGTCCCCCCGTCACCGCCCCCGTGTCCCGCAGGACCAGCGTGTTTGTCCCCGGGAAGGGCGCGCGCGCCGGCGCCACGCGGGTGCTGGTGGTGATCACGGACGGGAGGAAGTTCGACGACCCGCTGGGCTACGAGGACGTCGTCCCGCTGGCCGAGCGAATGGGGGTGACGCGCTACGCCATCGGGGTGAGGCCGCGGCCCCGTGGCCCCAACGACGGCCCCTTGGCCACCCCAATGTCCCCTTGGCCATCCCAACATCCCCAACATCCCCTTGGCCATCCCAATGTCCCCAATGTCCCCTTGGCCACCCCAATGTTCCCCAACATCTCCTTGGCCATCCCAATGTCCCCTTGGCCATCCCAACATCCCCAACATCCTCTTGGCCATCCCAATGTCCCCAACATCCTCTTGGCCATCCCAATGTCCCCTTGGCCATCCCAATGTCCCCAACATCTCCTTGGCCATCCCAATGTCCCCTTGGCCATCCCAATGTCCCCAACATCTCCTTGGCCATCCCAATGTCCCCTTGGCCATCCCAATGTCCCCAACATCTCCTTGGCCATCCCAATGTCCCCTTGGCCATCCCAATGTCCCCAACATCTCCTTGGCCATCCCAACATCCTCTTGGCCATCCCAATGTCCCCAACGTCTCCTTGGCCATCCCAATGTCCCCTTGGCCTTCCCAATGTCCCCAACATCCTCTTGGCCATCCCAATGTCCCCAACATCTCCTTGGCCATCCCAACGTCCCCTTGGCCACCCCAACATCCCCAACATCCTCTTGGCCATCCCAATGTCCCCAATGTCCTCTTGGCCATCCCAATGTCCCCTTGGCCATCCCAACATCCCCAACATCCTCTTGGCCATCCCAATGTCCCCTTGGTCTTCCCAATGTCCCCAACATCTCCTTGGCCATCCCAATGTCCCCTTGGCCATCCCAATGTCCCCAACATCCTCTTGGCCATCCCAATGTCCCCTTGGTCTTCCCAATGTCCCCAACATCTCCTTGGCCATCCCAATGTCCCCTTGGCCATCCCAACGTCCCCAACGTCTCCTTGGCCATCCCAATGTCCCCTTGGCCATCCCAATGTCCCCAACATCTCCTTGGCCATCCCAATGTCCCCTTGGCCATCCCAATGTCCCCAACGTCTCCTTGGCCATCCCAATGTCCCCAACATCTCCTTGGCCATCCCAATGTCCCCTTGGCCATCCCAATGTCCCCAACGTCTCCTTGGCCATCCCAATGTCCCCAACATCTCCTTGGCCATCCCAATGTCCCCTTGGCCATCCCAACGTCCCCTTGGCCATCCCAATGTCCCCTTGGTCATCCCAATGTCCCCAATGTCCCCTTGGCCATCCCAACATCCCCAACATCTCCAACCTTGTCCATCCGCCCATCTGTCCATCCATCCCAAACATCTCCATCCATCCATCTGTCCATCCATCCCCAACATCTCCATCCATCCCCAACATCTCCATCCATCCCCATCCATCCATCTGTCCATCCATCCCCAACATCTCCAACCTTGTCCATCTGTCCATCTGTGCATCCATCCATCTCCATCCATCCCCAACATCTCCATCCATCCGTCCATCCATCCATCCCCAACATCTCCATCCATCCCCAACATCTCCAACCTTGTCCATCCGTCCATCTGTCCATCCATCCCCATCCATCCATCTGTCCATCCATCCCCAACATCTCCAACCTTGTCCATCCATCCCCAACGTCTCCATTCATCCCCAACACCTCCATCCATCTCCATCCATCCATCTGTCCATCCATCCCCAACATCTCCAACCTTATCCGTCTGTCCGTCCGCGCAGGTGGGCGGGGCGTTCCGGGGGGTCGGTCTGACGGTCCATGTCCGTCTGTCCGCGCAGCTGGGCGGGGCGTTCCGGGGGGTCGGTCTGACGGTCCATGTCCGTCTGTCCGTGCAGGTGGGCGGGGCGTTCCGGGGGGTCGGTCTGACGGTCCATGTCCGTCTGTCCGCGCAGCTGGGCGGGGCGTTCCGGGGGGTCGGTCTGACGGTCCATGTCCGTCTGTCCGCGCAGGTGGGCGGGGCGTTCCGGGGGGTCGCTCTGACGGTCCATGTCCGTCTGTCCGTCCAGGTGGGCGGGGCGTTCCGGGGGGTCGGTCTGACGGTCCATGTCCGTCTGTCCGTGCAGGTGGGCGGGGCGTTCCGGGGGGTCGCTCTGACGGTCCATGTCCGTCTGTCCGTGCAGGTGGGCGGGGCGTTCCGGGACGCCGAGGCGCTGCGGGAGCTGCAGACCATCGCGTCGCCCCCCCCGGAGCAGCACGTGTTCCGCGTCGACAACTTCCAGGCGCTGCGGGGGATCCAGCAGCAGCTGCAGGACCAGATCTTCGCCATCGAGGGTGGGCGGGGCCGGGGGCGGGGCCGGGGCGGGGCCGGGGGCGGGGCCACGGGTGCGGCCACACCCACCCGCGGGGGGACAGAGCGGGGGTGGATGGACGGCTGGAGGGGATTGGGGTGGGGGGACGGGGTTGGAGATGGATGGAGATGGATGGACAGATGGATGGATGGACAGATGGGATGGAGATGGGATGGACAGATGGATGGACGGATGGATGGACAGATGGACAGATGGCTGGAGATGGGATGGATGGACAGATGGATGGAGATGAGATGAAAGGATGGATGGATGGATGGATGGATGGATGGACAGATAGAGATGGATGGACAGATAGATGGACAGATGGATGGACGGATGGACAAGTGGAGATGGGATGGACAGATGGATGGAGATGGATGGACAGATGGATGCATGGATGGACGGATGGATAGAGATGGATGAACAGATGGATGGACAGATGGATGGAGATGGGATGGACGGATGGATGGAGATGGATGGACAGATGGATGCATGGATGGACAGATGGATGCATGGATGGACAGATGGATGGAGATGGATGGACAGATGGATGGACAGATGGATGGAGATGGGATGGACAGATGGATGGACGGATGGATGGAGATGGACAGACGGATGGATGGACAGATGGATGGAGATGGGATGGACAGATGGATGGACGGATGGATGGAGATGGACGGACGGATGGATGGACGGATGGATGGAGATGGATGGACAGATGGATGGACGGATGGATGGAGATGGGATGGACAGGTGGATGGACGGACGGATGGATGGACGAGTGGGGATGATGGACAGACGGACGCTGGTCCCCGTGTCCCAGGCACCCGCTCGGCGCACAGCAGCTCGTTCCAGCTGGAGATGGCCCAGGAGGGGCTGAGCGCCCTGCTGACCCCCGTGAGTGTCCCCACGTCCCCCGTGTCCCCACGTCCCCCGTGTCCCCACGTCCCCCCGCGTCCCCACGTCCCCGTGTCCCCATGTCCCACCACATCCCCACGTCCCCGTGTCCCCATGTCCCCCGTGTCCCCATGTCCCCTGTGTCCCCATGTCCCCACATCCCCCCTGTCCCCACGTCCCCCGTGTCCCCCGCGTCCCCACGTCCCCGTGTCCCCATGTCCCCGTGTCCCCACGTCCCCGTGTCCCCACGTCCCCACGTCCCCGTGTCCCCACGTCCCCGTGTCCCCCGCGTCCCCACGTCCCCCCGTGTCCCCACGTCCCCGTGTCCCCACGTCCCCATGTCCCCGCGTCCCCACGTCCCCGTGTCCCCACGTCCCCGTGTCCCCGCGTCCCCCGCGTCCCCACGTCCCCCCGTGTCCCCACGTCCCCATGTCCCCACATCCCCCATATCCCCGTGTCCCCCGCGTCCCCGTGTCCCCGCGTCCCCACGTCCCCATGTCCCCGTGTCCCCGTGTCCCCGCGTCCCCACGTCCCCGTGTCCCCGTGTCCCCACGTCCCCGTGTCCCCGCGTCCCCACGTCCCCGCTGTGCGCCGGCAGGACGGGGCCGTCCTGGGAGCCGTGGGCGCCTACGACTGGTCGGGCGGCGCCGTCGTCACCAGCGCCGGAGGGGACAGCGCGTTCGTCAACGCGTCACACGGGGACGGCAGCGACGCCTACGCGGGTGAGGGGGGGCGCCGTGTCACCGCGGGGCGCTGGGGACACCGCTGTCCCCATGGGGGTCCTGGGCCACGCTGGTGTCCCCGCGGGGCGCTGGGGACACCGCTGTCCCCATGGGGGTCCTGGGCCACGTTGGTGTCCCCGCGGGGCGCTGGGGACACCGCTGTCCCCATGGGGGTCCTGGGCCACGTTGGTGTCCCCGCGGGGCGCTGGGGACACCGCTGTCCCCATGGGGGTCCTGGGCCACGTTGGTGTCACCGCGGGGCTCTGGGGACACCGCTGTCCCCAGATGTTGGTGTCCCCACCAGGATCGGGGGCTCTGGGGCTCCTCGGTGACGCCACAACCCCATGTCCCCCATGTCCCCGATGTACCCCCTGACCACATGTCCCCATGTCCCCACATCCCCATGTCCCCATGTCCCGTGTCCCCATGTCCCGTGTCCCCATGTCCGTGTGTCCCCATGTCCCCCGTGTCCCCGTGTCCCCACATCCCCGTGTCCCCACATCCCCATGTCCCCATGTCCCATGTCCGCGTGTCCCCATGTCCCCATGTCCCATGTCCCCACATCCTCATGTCCCATGTCCCCATGTCCTCACATCCCCACGTCCCCATGTCCCCACGTCCCTACATCCCCATGTCCCCGTGTCCCCATGTCCCGTGTCCCCATGTCCCCGTGTCCCCACGTCCCTGTGTCCCCACATCCACATGTCCCATGTCCCATGTCCCCATGTCCGCGTATCCCCATGTCCCCGTGTCCCCACATCCCCATGTCCCCATGTCCCATGTCCCCATGTCCGCGTATCCCCATGTCCCCGTGTCCCCACATCCCCGTGTCCCCATGTCCCATGTCCCCATGTCCGTGTGTCCCCACATCCCCATGTCCCCACATCCCCATGTCCCCACGTCCCATGTCCCCATGTCCGCATGTCCCCATGTCCCTACATCCCCATGTCCCCATGTCCCTGTGTCCCCATGTCCACATGTCCCCCTGTCCCCTGTCCCATGTCCCTGTCCCCTGTCCCGTATCCCGTGTCCCCGTGTCCCCGTGTCCCCTGTCCCCTGTCCCCTGTCCCCTGTCCCTGTCCCCTGTCCCATGTCCCTGTCCCCTGTCCCGTGTCCCCTGTCCCCTGTCCCCTGTCCCCTGTCCCCTGTCCCCTGTCCCTGTCCCCTGTCCCGTATCCCGTGTCCCCGTGTCCCCTGTCCCGTGTCCCCTGTCCCCTGTCCCATGTCCCTGTCCCCTGTCCCCTGTCCCGTATCCCGTGTCCCCTGTCCCCTGTCCCGTCCCCGTCCCGTGCGCAGGGTACGCGGTGGAGCGCCTGTCGCTGCCTGGGGGCCGCGCGCTGGCCCTGGGCGCCCCCCGGTCCCGCCACGTCGGGCGCCTCCTGCTGTTCGTGCAGCGCCAGCCCGGGGACCCCTGGGACCTGCGGGCGGAGGCCACCGGGACGCAGGTGAGACGGGGACACGGGGACACGGGGGACACGGGGGACACGGGGACATGGGGACATGGGGACATGGGGACACGGGGGATGCGGGGGACACGGGGGACACAGGGGACACGGGGACATGGGGACACGGGGGACACGGGGGACATGGGGGGACATGGGGGACACGGGGACATGGGGACACGGGGGACACGGGGGACATGGGGGGACATGGGGGACACGGGGACATGGGGACACGGGGACACGGGGACATGGGGGGACATGGGGGACACGGGGACATGGGGACACGGGGGATGCGGGGGACACGGGGGATGCGGGGGACGCAGGTGAGACGGGGACACGGGGACACGGGGACATGGGGGACATGGGGGACATGGGGGACACGGGGGACATGGGGGGACATGGGGGACACAGGGACATGGGGACACGGGGGACACGGGGGACACGGGGGACATGGGGGACACGGGGACATGGGGACATGGGGGACATGGGGGGACACGGGGGACACGGGGACGTGGGGGACACGGGGACACGGGGACATGGGGGACATGGGGGGACATGGGGGACATGGGGACGTGGGGGGACGTGGGGGACATGGGGACACAGGGGACATGGGGACACGGGGACATGAGGGGACACGGGGGACACGGGGGACATGGGGACGTGGGGGGACGTGGGGGACATGGGGACACAGGGGACATGGGGACATGGGGGACATGGGGACACAGGGGGACACGGGGACACAGGGGACACGGGGACATGGGGGACATGGGGGACATGGGGACACAGGGGACACGGGGGACACGGGGACATGGGGGACATGGGGGACATGGGGGACACAGGGGACACGGGGGACACGGGGGGACACGGGGGACATGGGGGACACAGGGGACACGGGGGACACGGGGGACATGGGGGGACATGGGGACACGGGGGACATGGGGGACACGGGGGACACGGGGGACATGGGGGACACGGGGGACACGGGGGGACACTGGGGACACGG
The DNA here is from genome assembly GCF_964273445.1 of Streptopelia decaocto. Lineage (NCBI taxonomy): Eukaryota > Metazoa > Chordata > Aves > Columbiformes > Columbidae > Streptopelia > Streptopelia decaocto. The sequence goes on from NW_028115683.1 coordinate 44,401, forward strand.
GGGACACAGGGGACACGGGGACACGGGGACACGGGGACACGGGGGACATGGGGGACACGGGGACACGGGGACACGGGGGACATGGGGGACACGGGGACACGGGGACACGGGGGACATGGGGACACGGGCGGGGTGTTGAGGTGCTGGAGATGCTGCTGTCCCCATAAAGCCTTGGGGACGTTGGTGTCCCCATAAAGTCAAGGAGATGTTGGTGTCCCCTTGAGGGAGCTGGGGGACACTTGTGTCCCCATGAAGTTCTGGAGGTGCTGGTTGAGGTTCCTGGAGATCTCAGTGTCCTCAAGAGGAACCTGGGGGACATTGGTGTCCCCAAGAGGAACCTGGGGACACTTGTGTCCACATGAGGAACCTGGGGGACATTGGTGTCCCCAAGAGGAACCTGGGGACACTTGTGTCCACATGAGGAACCTGGGGGACATTGGTGTCCCCAAGAGGAACCTGGAGATGCTGGTTGAGGTTCTGGAGCTCTCGGTGTCCCCAAGAGGACCCTGGTGGCCCTACAAGGCTCCGGAGCTCTCGGTGTCCCCAAGAGGACCCTGGTGGCTCTATGAGGCTCCAGAGCTCTCGGTGTCCCCAAGAGGACCCTGGTGGCTCTACGAGGCTCTGGAGCTCTCGGTGTCCCCAAGAGGACCCTGGTGGCTCTACGAGGCTCCGGAGCTCTCGGTGTCCCCAAGAGGACCCTGGTGGCTCTACGAGGCTCCGGAGCTCTCGGTGTCCCCAAGAGGACCCTGGTGGCTCTACGAGGCTCCGGAGCTCTCGGTGTCCCCAAGAGGACCCTAGTGGCCCTACGAGGCTCCGGAGCTCTCGGTGTCCCCGAGGACCCTGGTAGCTCTACGAGGCTCCGGAGCTCTCGGTGTCCCCAAGAGGACCCTGGTGGCTCTACGAGGCTCCGGAGCTCTTGGTGTCCCCAAGAGGACCCTGGTGGCTCTACGAGGCTCCGGAGCTCTCGGTGTCCCCAAGAGGACCCTGGTGGCTCTATGAGGCTCCGGAGCTCTCGGTGTCCCCAAGAGGACCCTGGTGGCTCTACGAGGCTCCGGAGCTCTCGGTGTCCCCAAGAGGACCCTGGTGGCTCTATGAGGCTCCGGAGCTCTCGGTGTCCCCAAGAAGACCCTGGTGGCTCTACGAGGCTCCGGAGCTCTCGGTGTCCCCAAGAGGACCCTGGTGGCTCTATGAGGCTCCGGAGCTCTCGGTGTCCCCAAGAGGACCCTGGTGGCTCTATGAGGCTCCGGAGCTCTCGGTGTCCCCAAGAGGACCCTGGTGGCTCTATGAGGCTCCGGAGCTCTCGGTGTCCCCAGGTGGGCTCGTACTTCGGGGCGTCCCTGCTGGCCCTGGACGCGGACGGCGACGGAGCCGCCGAGGCGCTGCTGGTGGGGTCCCCCATGTTCTTCGGGGGCGGGGGCGGCGGGCGCGTGTCCGTGTGTCCCCTGCGTCCCCGCGGGGGGCGGCTGCCGTGCCCGGGGACGCTGCGGGGCCAGCCCGGCCACCCCCTGGGCCGCTTCGGCGCCGCGCTGGCCGCGCTGGGCGACCTGGACGGCGACGGCAGAGCCGAGGTGGCCGTGGGGGCGCCCATGGAGGACGAGGGCGCCGGAGCCGTCTACGTGTTCCCGGGGGACAGAGGCGGCGTCGGGGACACCTACAGCCAGGTGGGACATGGGGACATGGGGTGGGGACACCTACAGCCAGGTGGGACAT
>NW_028115682.1:0-64430 GCF_964273445.1 Streptopelia decaocto
AAATTCTTTCAACAATTTTGAGAGGATTTGAAAAGTTTCAATGGGAATGGGAAGAATTGGGAACAAAAATTGGAAAATTTTAAGGGACTTTGAAAAAATTTCAACTGGAATTTTAGCCATTTTTTGACGTGAAATTGTAAACATGTTGAAGTGGATTTTGAAAATTCTAGAGAGAATTTTAAAAGCTTCAACAGAATTTCAACAATTTTGAGAGGGATTTGAAAAGTTTCAATGGGAATGGGAAGAATTGGGACAAAAATTGGAAAATTTTTAAGGGACTTTGAAAAATTTCAACTGGAATTTTAGCCATTTTTTGACGTGAAATTGTAAACATGTTGAAGTGGATTTTGAAAATTCTAGAGAGAATTTTAAAAGCTTCAACAGAATTTCAACAAATTTTGAGAGGGATTTGAAAAGTTTCAATGGGAATGGGAAGAATTGAGACAAAAATTGGAAAATTTTTAAGGGACTTTGAAAAAATTTCAACTGGAATTTTAGCCATTTTTGACGTGAAATTGTAAACATGTTGAAGTGGATTTTGAAAATTCTAGAGAGAATTTTAAAAGCTTCAACAGAATTTCAACAATTTTGAGAGGGATTTGAAAAGTTTCAATGCGAATGGGAAGAATTGGGACAAAAATTGGAAAATTTTAAGGGACTTTGAAAAAATTTCAACTGGAATTTTAGCCATTTTTTGACGTGAAATTGTAAACATGTGGACATGGATTTTGAAAATTCTAGAGAGAATTTTAAAAGCTTCAACAGAATTTCAACAATTTTTGAGAGGGATTTGAAAAGTTTCAATGGGAATGGGAAGAATTGGGACAAAAATTGGAAAATTTTTAAGGGACTTTTGAAAATATTTCAACTGGAATTTTAGCCATTTTTGACGTGAAATTGTAAACATGTGGACATGGATTTTGAAAATTCTAGAGAGAATTTTAAAAGCTTCAAGAGAATTTCAACAATTTTGAGAGGGATTTGAAAAGTTTCAATGGGAATGGGAAGAATTGGGACAAAAATGGGAAAATTTTTAAGGGACTTTGAAAAATTTCAACTGGAATTTTAGCAATTTTTTAATGTGAAATTGTAAACACGTGGACATGGATTTGAAAATTCTAGAGAGAATTTTAAAAGCTTCAAGAGAATTTCAACAATTTTGAGAGGGATTTGAAAAGTTTCAATGGGAATGGGAAGAATTGGGACAAAAATTGGAAAATTTTTAAGGGACTTTGAAAAAATTTCAACTGGAATTTTAGCGATTTTTTAATGTGAAATTGTAAACACGTGGACATGGATTTGAAAATTCTAGAGAGAATTTTAAAAGCTTCAAGAGAATTTCAACAATTTTGAGAGGGATTTGAAAAGTTTCAATGGGAATGGGAAGAATTGGGACAAAAATTGGAAAATTTTTAAGGGACTTTGAAAAAATTTCAACTGGAATTTTAGCCATTTTTTGACGTGAAATTGTAAACATGTGGACATGGATTTTGAAAATTCTAGAGAGAATTTTAAAAGCTTCAAGAGAATTTCAACAATTTTGAGAGGGATTTGAAAAGTTTCAATGGGAATGGGAAGAATTGGGACAAAAATGGGAAAATTTTTAAGGGACTTTGAAAAAATTTCAACTGGAATTTTAGCAATTTTTTAATGTGAAATTGTAAACACGTGGACATGGATTTTGAAAATTCTAGAGAGAATTTTAAAAGCTTCAAGAGAATTTCAACAATTTTGAGAGGGATTTGAAAAGTTTCAATGGGAATGGGAAGAATTGGGACAAAAATTGGAAAATTTTTAAGGGACTTTGAAAAAATTTCAACTGGAATTTTAGCCATTTTTTGACGTGAAATTGTAAACATGTGGACATGGATTTTGAAAATTCTAGAGAGAATTTTAAAAGCTTCAAGAGAATTTCAACAATTTTGAGAGGGATTTGAAAAGTTTCAATGGGAATGGGAAGAATTGGGACAAAAATGGGAAATTTTTAAGGGACTTTGAAAAAATTTCAACTTGAATTTTAGCAATTTTTTAATGTGAAATTGTAAACACGTGGACATGGATTTTGAAAATTCTAGAGAGAATTTTAAAAGCTTCAACAGAATTTCTACAATTTTGAGAGGGATTTGAAAAGTTTCAATGGGAATGGGAAGAATTGGGACAAAAATTGGAAAATTTTTAAGGGACTTTGAAAAAATTTCAACTGGAATTTTAGCCATTTTTTGACGTGAAATTGTAAACATGTTGAAGTGGATTTTGAAAATTCTAGAGAGAATTTTAAAAGCTTCAAGAGAATTTCAACAATTTTGAGAGGGATTTGAAAAGTTTCAATGGGAATGGGAAGAATTGGGACAAAAATTGGAAAATTTTTAAGGGACTTTGAAAAAATTTCAACTGGAATTTAGCGATTTTTTTAATGTGAAATTGTAAACACGTGGACATGGATTTTGAAAATTCTAGAGAGAATTTTAAAAGCTTCAAGAGAATTTCAACAATTTTGAGAGGGATTTGAAAAGTTTCAATGGGAATGGGAAGAATTGGGACAAAAATTGGAAAATTTTTAAGGGACTTTGAAAAAATTTCAACTGGAATTTTAGCCATTTTGTTACGTGAAATTGTAAACATGTGGACATGGATTTTGAAAATTCTAGAGAGAATTTTAAAAGCTTTCAAGAGAATTTCAACAATTTTGAGAGGGATTTGAAAAGTTTCAATGGGAATGGGAAGAATTGGGACAAAAATTGGAAAATTTTTAAGGGACTTTGAAAAAATTTCAACTGGAATTTTAGCAATTTTTTATGTGAAATTGTAAACACGTGGACATGGATTTTGAAAATTCTAGAGAGAATTTTAAAAGCTTCAAGAGAATTTCAACAATTTTGAGAGGGATTTGAAAAGTTTCAATGGGAATGGGAAGAATTGGGACAAAAATTGGAAAATTTTTAAGGGACTTTGAAAAAATTTCAACTGGAATTTTAGCCATTTTTTGACGTGAAATTGTAAACATGTGACATGGATTTTGAAAATTCTAGAGAGAATTTTAAAAGCTTCAAGAGAATTTCAACAATTTTGAGAGGGATTTGAAAAGTTTCAATGGGAATGGGAAGAATTGGGACAAAAATGGGAAAATTTTTTAAGGGACTTTGAAAAATTTCAACTTGAATTTTAGCAATTTTTTAATGTGAAATTGTAAACACGTGGACATGGATTTTGAAAATTCTAGAGAGAATTTAAAAAGCTTCAACAGAATTTCTACAATTTGAGAGGGATTTGAAAAGTTTCAATGGGAATGGGAAGAATTGGGACAAAAATTGGAAAATTTTAAAGGGACTTTGAAAAAATTTCAACTGGAATTTTAGCCATTTTTTGACGTGAAATTGTAAACATGTTGAAGTGGATTTTGAAAATTCTAGAGAGAATTTTAAAAGCTTCAAGAGAATTTCAACAATTTTGAGAGGGATTTGAAAAGTTTCAATGGGAATGGGAAGAATTGGGACAAAAATTGGAAAATTTTTAAGGGACTTTGAAAAAATTTCAACTGGAATTTTAGCCATTTTTTGACGTGAAATTGTAAACATGTTGAAGTGGATTTTGAAAATTCTAGAGAGAATTTTAAAAGCTTCAAGAGAATTTCAACAATTTTGAGAGGGATTTGAAAAGTTTCAATGGGAATGGGAAGAATTGGGACAAAAATTGGAAAATTTTAAGGGACTTTGAAAAAATTTCAACTGGAATTTTAGCGATTTTTTAATGTGAAATTGTAAACACGTGGACATGGATTTTGAAAATTCTAGAGAGAATTTTAAAAGCTTCAAGAGAATTTCAACAATTTTGAGAGGGATTTGAAAAGTTTCAATGGGAATGGGAAGAATTGGGACAAAAATTGGAAAATTTTTAAGGGACTTTGAAAAAATTTCAACTGGAATTTTAGCCATTTTTTGACGTGAAATTGTAAACATGTGGACATGGATATTGAAAATTCTAGAGAGAATTTTAAAAGCTTCAAGAGAATTTCAACAATTTTGAGAGGGATTTGAAAAGTTTCAATGGGAATGGGAAGAATTGGGACAAAAATTGGAAAATTTTTAAGGGACTTTGAAAAAATTTCAACTGGAATTTTAGCCATTTTTTGACGTGAAATTGTAAACATGTGGACATGGATTTTGAAAATTCTAGAGAGAATTTTAAAAGCTTCAAGAGAATTTCAACAATTTTGAGAGGGATTTGAAAAGTTTCAATGGGAATGGGAAGAATTGGGACAGAAATTGGAAAATTTTTAAGGGACTATGAAAAAATTTCAACTGGAATTTTAGCAATTTTGTTACGTGAAATTGTAAACACGTGGACATGGATTTTGAAAATTCTAGAGAGAATTTTAAAAGCTTCAACAGAATTTCAACAATTTTGAGAGGGATTTGAAAAGTTTCAATGGGAATGGGAAGAATTGGGACAAAAATTGGAAAATTTTTAAGGGACTTTGAAAATATTTCAACTGGAATTTTAGCAATTTTTTAATGTGAAATTGTAAACACGTGGACATGGATTTTGAAAATTCTAGAGAGAATTTTAAAAGCTTCAAGAGAATTTCAACAATTTTGAGAGGGATTTGAAAAGTTTCAATGGGAATGGGAAGAATTGGGACAAAAATTGGAAAATTTTTAAGGGACTTTGAAAAAATTTCAACTGGAATTTTAGCCATTTTGTTACGTGAAATTGTAAACATGTGGACATGGATTTTGAAAATTCTAGAGAGAATTTTAAAAGCTTCAAGAGAATTTCAACAATGTTGAGAGGGATTTGAAAAGTTTCAATGGGAATGGGAAGAATTGGGACAAAAATTGGAAAATTTTTAAGGGACTTTGAAAAAATTTCAACTGGAATTTTAGCAATTTTTTTATGTGAAATTGTAAACATGTGGACATGGATTTTGAAAATTCTAGAGAGAATTTTAAAAGCTTCAACAGAATTTCAACAATTTTGAGAGGGATTTGAAAAGTTTCAATGGGAATGGGAAGAATTGGGACAAAAATTGGAAAATTTTTAAGGGACTTTGAAAAAATTTCAACTGGAATTTTAGCCATTTTTTGACGTGAAATTGTAAACATTTTGAAGTGGATTTTGAAAATTCTAGAGAGAATTTTAAAAGCTTCAAGAGAATTTCAACAATTTTGAGAGGGATTTGAAAAGTTTCAATGGGAATGGGAAGAATTGGGACAAAAATTGGAAAATTTTTAAGGGACTTTGAAGAAATTTCAACTGGAATTTTACCCAATTTTTGACATGAAATTGTAAACATGTGGACATGGATTTTGAAAATTCTAGAGAGAATTTTAAAAGCTTCAAGAGAATTTCAACAATTTTGAGAGGGATTTGAAAAGTTTCAATGGGAATGGGAAGAATTGGGACAAAAATTGGAAAATTTTTAAGGGACTTTGAAAAAATTTCAACTGGAATTTTAGCCATTTTTTGACGTGAAATTGTAAACATGTGGACATGGATTTTGAAAATTCTAGAGAGAATTTTAAAAGCTTCAACAGAATTTCAACAATTTTGAGAGGGATTTGAAAAGTTTCAATGGGAATGGGAAGAATTGGGACAAAAATTGGAAAATTTTTAAGGGACTTTGAAAAAATTTCAACTGGAATTTTAGCAATTTTTTGACGTGAAATTGTAAACACGTGGATATGGATTTTGAAAATTCTAGAGAGAATTTTAAAAGCTTCAAGAGAATTTCAACAATTTTGAGAGGGATTTGAAAAGTTTCAATGGGAATGGGAAGAATTGGGACAAAAATTGGAAAATTTTTAAGGGACTTTGAAAAAATTCCAAATGGAATTTTAGCAATTTTTTTATGTGAAATTGTAAACATGTGGCCATGGATTTTGAAAATTCTAGAGAGAATTTTAAAAGCTTCAAGAGAATTTCAACAATTTTGAGAGGGATTTGAAAAGTTTCAATGGGAATGGGAAGAATTGGGACAAAAATTGGAAAATTTTTAAGGGACTTTGAAAAAATTTCAACTGGAATTTTAGCCATTTTTTGACGTGAAATTGTAAACACGTGGACATGGATTTTGAAAATTCTAGAGAGAATTTTAAAAGCTTCAAGAGAATTTCAACAATTTTGAAAGGGATTTGAAAAGTTTCAATGGGAATGGGAAGAATTGGGACAAAAATTGGAAAATTTTTAAGGGACTTTGAAAAAATTTCAACTGGAATTTTAGCCATTTTTTGACGTGAAATTGTAAACATGTGGACATGGATTTTGAAAATTCTAGAGAGAATTTTAAAAGCTTCAACAGAATTTCAACAATTTTGAGAGGGATTTGAAAAGTTTCAATGGGAATGGGAAGAATTGGGACAAAAATGGGAAAATTTTTAAGGGACTTTGAAAAAATTTCAACTGGAATTTTAGCCATTTTTTGACGTGAAATTGTAAACATGTGGACATGGATTTTGAAAATTCTAGAGAGAATTTTAAAAGCTTCAAGAGAATTTCAACAATTTTGAGAGGGATTTGAAAAGTTTCAATGGGAATGGGAAGAATTGGGACCAAAATTGGAAAATTTTTAAGGGACTTTGAAAAAATTTCAACTGGAATTTTAGCCATTTTTTTATGTGAAATTGTAAACATGTGGACATGGATTTTGAAAATTCTAGAGAGAATTTTAAAAGCTTCAACAGAATTTCAACAATTTTGAGAGGGATTTGAAAAGTTTCAATGGGAATGGGAAGAATTGGGACAAAAATGGGAAAATTTTTAAGGGACTTTGAAAAAATTTCAACTGGAATTTTAGCCATTTTTTGACGTGAAATTGTAAACATGTGGACATGGATTTTGAAAATTCTAGAGAGAATTTTAAAAGCTTCAACAGAATTTCAACAATTTTGAGAGGGATTTGAAAAGTTTCAATGGGAATGGGAAGAATTGGGACAAAAATTGGAAAATTTTTAAGGGACTTTGAAAAAATTTCAACTGGAATTTTAGCAATTTTTTAATGTGAAATTGTAAACATGTGGACATGGATTTTGAAAATTCTAGAGAGAATTTTAAAAGCTTCAAGAGAATTTCAACAATTTTGAAAGGGATTTGAAAAGTTTCAATGGGAATGGGAAGAATTGGGACAAAAATTGGAAAATTTTTAAGGGACTTTGAAAAAATTTCAACTGGAATTTTAGCCATTTTTTGACGTGAAATTGTAAACATGTGGACATGGATTTTGAAAATTCTAGAGAGAATTTTAAAAGCTTCAAGAGAATTTCAACAATTTTGAGAGGGATTTGAAAAGTTTCAATGGGAATGGGAAGAATTGGGACAAAAATTGGAAAATTTTTAAGGGACTTTGAAAAAATTTCAACTGGAATTTTAGCCATTTTTTGACGTGAAATTGTAAACATGTTGAAGTGGATTTTGAAAATTCTAGAGAGAATTTTAAAAGCTTCAACAGAATTTCAACAATTTTGAGAGGGATTTGAAAAGTTTCAATGGGAATGGGAAGAATTGGGACAAAAATTGGAAAATTTTTAAGGGACTTTGAAAAAATTTCAACTGGAATTTTAGCCATTTTTTGACGTGAAATTGTAAACATGTTGAAGTGGATTTTGAAAATTCTAGAGAGAATTTTAAAAGCTTCAACAGAATTTCAACAATTTTGAGAGGGATTTGAAAAGTTTCAATGGGATTGGGAAGAATTGAGACAAAAATTGGAAAATTTTTAAGGGACTTCGAAAAAATTTCAACTGGAATTTTAGCCATTTTTTGACGTGAAATTGTAAACATGTTGAAGTGGATTTTGAAAATTCTAGAGAGAATTTTAAAAGCTTCAACAGAATTTCAACAATTTTGAGAGGGATTTGAAAAGTTTCAATGCGAATGGGAAGAATTGGGACAAAAATTGGAAAATTTTTAAGGGACTTTGAAAAAATTTCAACTGGAATTTTAGCCATTTTTTGACGTGAAATTGTAAACATGTGGACATGGATTTTGAAAATTCTAGAGAGAATTTTAAAAGCTTCAACAGAATTTCAACAATTTTGAGAGGGATTTGAAAAGTTTCAATGGGAATGGGAAGAATTGGGACAAAAATTGGAAAATTTTTAAGGGACTTTGAAAAAATTTCAACTGGAATTTTAGCCATTTTTTGACGTGAAATTGTAAACATGTGGACATGGATTTTGAAAATTCTAGAGAGAATTTTAAAAGCTTCAAGAGAATTTCAACAATTTTGAGAGGGATTTGAAAAGTTTCAATGGGAATGGGAAGAATTGGGACAAAAATGGGAAAATTTTTAAGGGACTTTGAAAAAATTTCAACTGGAATTTTAGCAATTTTTTAATGTGAAATTGTAAACACGTGGACATGGATTTTGAAAATTCTAGAGAGAATTTTAAAAGCTTCAACAGAATTTCTACAATTTTGAGAGGGATTTGAAAAGTTTCAATGGGAATGGGAAGAATTGGGACAAAAATTGGAAAATTTTTAAGGGACTTTGAAAAAATTTCAACTGGAATTTTAGCGATTTTTTAATGTGAAATTGTAAACACGTGGACATGGATTTTGAAAATTCTAGAGAGAATTTTAAAAGCTTCAAGAGAATTTCAACAATTTTGAGAGGGATTTGAAAAGTTTCAATGGGAATGGGAAGAATTGGGACAAAAATTGGAAAATTTTTAAGGGACTTTGAAAAAATTTCAACTGGAATTTTAGCCATTTTTTGACGTGAAATTGTAAACACGTGGACATGGATTTTGAAAATTCTAGAGAGAATTTTAAAAGCTTCAAGAGAATTTCAACAATTTTGAAAGGGATTTGAAAAGTTTCAATGGGAATGGGAAGAATTGGGACAAAAATTGGAAAATTTTTAAGGGACTTTGAAAAAATTTCAACTGGAATTTTAGCCATTTTTTGACGTGAAATTGTAAACATGTGGACATGGATTTTGAAAATTCTAGAGAGAATTTTAAAAGCTTCAACAGAATTTCAACAATTTTGAGAGGGATTTGAAAAGTTTCAATGGGAATGGGAAGAATTGGGACAAAAATGGGAAAATTTTTAAGGGACTTTGAAAAAATTTCAACTGGAATTTTAGCCATTTTTTGACGTGAAATTGTAAACATGTGGACATGGATTTTGAAAATTCTAGAGAGAATTTTAAAAGCTTCAAGAGAATTTCAACAATTTTGAGAGGGATTTGAAAAGTTTCAATGGGAATGGGAAGAATTGGGACAAAAATTGGAAAATTTTTAAGGGACTTTGAAAAAATTTCAACTGGAATTTTAGCCATTTTTTGACGTGAAATTGTAAACATGTGGACATGGATTTTGAAAATTCTAGAGAGAATTTTAAAAGCTTCAAGAGAATTTCAACAATTTTGAGAGGGATTTGAAAAGTTTCAATGGGAATGGGAAGAATTGGGACAGAAATTGGAAATTTTTAAGGGACTATGAAAAAATTTCAACTGGAATTTTAGCAATTTTGTTACGTGAAATTGTAAACACGTGGACATGGATTTTGAAAATTCTAGAGAGAATTTAAAAGCTTCAACAGAATTTCAACAATTTTGAGAGGGATTTGAAAAGTTTCAATGGGAATGGGAAGAATTGGGACAAAAATTGGAAAATTTTTAAGGGACTTTGAAAATATTTCAACTGGAATTTTAGCAATTTTTTAATGTGAAATTGTAAACACGTGGACATGGATTTTGAAAATTCTAGAGAGAATTTTAAAAGCTTCAAGAGAATTTCAACAATTTTGAGAGGGATTTGAAAAGTTTCAATGGGAATGGGAAGAATTGGGACAAAAATTGGAAAATTTTTAAGGGACTTTGAAAAAATTTCAACTGGAATTTTAGCCATTTTGTTACGTGAAATTGTAAACATGTGGACATGGATTTTGAAAATTCTAGAGAGAATTTTAAAAGCTTCAAGAGAATTTTCAACAATGTGAGAGGGATTTGAAAAGTTTCAATGGGAATGGGAAGAATTGGGACAAAAATTGGAAAATTTTTAAGGGACTTTGAAAAAATTTCAACTGGAATTTTAGCAATTTTTTTATGTGAAATTGTAACATGTGGACATGGATTTTGAAAATTCTAGAGAGAATTTTAAAAGCTTCAACAGAATTTCAACAATTTTGAGAGGGATTTGAAAAGTTTCAATGGGAATGGGAAGAATTGGGACAAAAATTGGAAAATTTTTAAGGGACTTTGAAAAAATTTCAACTGGAATTTTAGCCATTTTTGACGTGAAATTGTAAACATTTTGAAGTGGATTTTGAAAATTCTAGAGAGAATTTTAAAAGCTTCAAGAGAATTTCAACAATTTTGAGAGGGATTTGAAAAGTTTCAATGGGAATGGGAAGAATTGGGACCAAAATTGGAAAATTTTTAAGGGACTTTGAAGAAATTTCAACTGGAAATTTTACCCAATTTTTGACATGAAATTGTAAACATGTGGACATGGATTTTGAAAATTCTAGAGAGAATTTTAAAGCTTCAAGAGAATTTCAACAATTTTGAGAGGGATTTGAAAAGTTTCAATGGGAATGGGAAGAAAGAATTGGGACAAAAATTGGAAAATTTTTAAGGGACTTTGAAAAAATTTCAACTGGAATTTTAGCCATTTTTTGACGTGAAATTGTAAACATGTGGACATGGATTTTGAAAATTCTAGAGAGAATTTTAAAAGCTTCAACAGAATTTCAACAATTTTGAGAGGGATTGAAAAGTTTCATGGGAATGGGAAGAATTGGGACAAAAATTGGAAAATTTTTAAGGGACTTTGAAAAAATTTCAACTGGAATTTTAGCAATTTTTTGACGTGAAATTGTAAACACGTGGATATGGATTTTGAAAATTCTAGAGAGAATTTTAAAAGCTTCAAGAGAATTTCAACAATTTTGAGAGGGATTTGAAAAGTTTCAATGGGAATGGGAAGAATTGGGACAAAAATTGGAAAATTTTAAGGGACTTTTGAAAAAATTCCAAATGGAATTTTAGCAATTTTTTTATGTGAAATTGTAAACATGTGGCCATGGATTTTGAAAATTCTAGAGAGAATTTTAAAAGCTTCAAGAGAATTTCAACAATTTTGAGAGGGATTTGAAAAGTTTCAATGGGAATGGGAAGAATTGGGACAAAAATTGGAAAATTTTTAAGGGACTTTGAAAAAATTTCAACTGGAATTTTAGCCATTTTTTGACGTGAAATTGTAAACACGTGGACAATGGATTTTGAAAATTCTAGAGAGAATTTTAAAAGCTTCAAGAGAATTTCAACAATTTTGAAAGGGATTTGAAAAAGTTTCAATGGGGAATGGGAAGAATTGGGACAAAAATTGGAAAATTTTTAAGGGACTTTGAAAAAATTTCAACTGGAATTTTAGCCATTTTTTGACGTGAAATTGTAAACATGTGGACATGGATTTTGAAAATTCTAGAGAGAATTTAAAAGCTTCAACAGAATTTCAAACCAATTTTGAGAGGGGATTTGAAAAGTTTCAATGGAATGGAAGAATTGGGACAAAAATGGGAAAATTTTTAAGGGACTTTGAAAAAATTTCAACTGGAATTTTAGCCATTTTTTGACGTGAAATTGTAAAACATGTGGACATGGATTTTGAAAATTCTAGAGAGAATTTTAAAGCTTCAAGAGAATTTCAACAATTTTGAGAGGGATTTGAAAAGTTTCAATGGGAATGGGAAGAATTGGGACCAAAATTGGAAAATTTTTAAGGACTTTGAAAAATTTCAACTGGAATTTTAGCCATTTTTTATGTGAAATTGTAAACATGTGGACATGGATTTTGAAAATTCTAGAGAGAATTTTAAAAGCTTCAACAGAATTTCAACAATTTTGAGAGGGATTTGAAAAGTTTCAATGGGATGGGAAGAATTGGGACAAAAATGGGAAAATTTTTAAGGACTTTGAAAAAATTTCAACTGGAATTTTAGCCATTTTTTGACGTGAAATGTAAACATGTGAGGACATGGATTTTGAAAATTCTAGAGAGAATTTTAAAAGCTTCAAGAGAATTTCAACAATTTTGAGAGGGAGATTGAAAAGTTTCAATGGGAATGGGAAGAATTGGGACAAAAATTGGAAAATTTTTAAGGGACTTTGAAAAAATTTCAACTGAATTTTAGCAATTTTTTAATGTGAAATTGTAAACATGTGGACATGGATTTTGAAAATTCTAGAGAGAATTTTAAAAGCTTCAAGAGAATTTCAACAATTTTGAAAGGGATTTGAAAAGTTTCAATGGGAATGGGAAGAATTGGACAAAAATTGGAAAATTTTTAAGGGACTTTGAAAAAATTTCAACTGGAATTTTAGCCATTTTTTGACGTGAAATTGTAAACATGTGGACATGGATTTTGAAAATTCTAGAGAGAATTTTAAAAAGCTTCAAGAGAATTTCAACAATTTTGAGAGGGATTTGAAAAGTTTTCAATGGGAATGGGAAGAATTGGGACAAAAATTGGAAAATTTTTAAGGGACTTTGAAAAAATTTCAACTGGAATTTTAGCATTTTTTGACGTGAAATTGTAACCATGTTGAAGTGGATTTTGAAAATTCTAGAGAGAATTTTAAAAGCTTCAACAGAATTTCAACAATTTTGAGAGGGATTTGAAAAGTTTCAATGGGAATGGGAAGAATTGGGACAAAAATTGGAAAATTTTTTAAGGACTTTGAAAAAATTTCAACTGGAATTTTAGCCATTTTTTGACGTGAAATTGTAAACATGTTGAAGTGGATTTTGAAAATCTAGAGAATTTTAAAAAGCTTCAACAGAATTTCAACAATTTTGAGAGGGATTTGAAAAGTTTCAATGGGATTGGGAAGAATTGAGACAAAAATTGGAAAATTTTAAGGGACTTCGAAAAAATTTCAACTGGAATTTTAGCCATTTTTTGACCGTGAAATTGTAACATGTGAAGTGGATTTTGAAAATTCTAGAGAGAATTTTAAAAGCTTCAACAGAAATTTCAACAAATTTTGAGAGGGATTTGAAAAGTTTCAATGCGAATGGGAAGAATTGGGACAAAAATTGGAAAATTTTTAAGGGACTTTGAAAAAATTTCAACTGGAATTTTAGCCATTTTTTGACGTGAAATTGTAAACATGTGGACATGGATTTTGAAAATTCTAGAGAGAATTTAAAAGCTTCAACAGAATTTCAACAATTTTGAGAGGGATTTGAAAAGTTTCAATGGGAATGGGAAGAATTGGACAAAAATTGGAAAATTTTTAAGGGACTTTGAAAAAATTTCAACTGGAATTTTAGCCATTTTTTGACGTGAAATTGTAAAATGTGGACATGGATTTTGAAAATTCTAGAGAGAATTTAAAAGCTTCAAGAGAATTTCAACAATTTTGAGAGGGATTTGAAAAGTTTCAATGGGAATGGGAAGAATTGGGACAAAAATGGGAAAATTTTTAAGGGACTTTGAAAAAATTTCAACTGGATTTTAGCAATTTTTTAATGTGAAATTGTAAACACGTGGACATGGATTTTGAAAATTCTAGAGAGAATTTTAAAAGCTTCAACAGAATTTCTACAATTTTGAGAGGGATTTGAAAAGTTTCAATGGGAATGGGAAGAATTGGGACAAAAATTGGAAAATTTTTAAGGGACTTTGAAAAAATTTCAACTGGAATTTTAGCGATTTTTTAATGTGAAATTGTAAACACGTGGACATGGATTTTGAAAATTCTAGAGAGAATTTTAAAGCTTCAAGAGATTTCAACAATTTTGAGAGGGATTGAAAAGTTTCAATGGGAATGGGAAGAATTGGGACAAAATTGGAAAATTTTTAAGGGACTTTGAAAAAATTTCAACTGGAATTTTAGCCATTTTTTGACGTGAAATTGTAAACACGTGGACATGGATTTTGAAAATTCTAGAGAGAATTTTAAAAGCTTCAAGAGAATTTCAACAATTTTGAAAGGGGATTTGAAAAGTTTCAATGGGAATGGGAAGAATTGGGACAAAAATTGGAAAATTTTTAAGGGACTTTGAAAAAATTTCAACTGGAATTTTAGCCATTTTTTGACGTGAAATTGTAAACATGTGGACATGGATTTTGAAATTCTAGAGAGAATTTTAAAAGCTTCAACAGAATTTCAACAATTTGAGAGGGATTTGAAAAGTTTCAATGGGAATGGGAAGAATTGGGACAAAAATGGGAAAATTTTTAAGGGACTTTGAAAAAATTTCAACTGGAATTTTAGCCATTTTTTGACGTGAAATTGTAAACATGTGGACATGGATTTTGAAAATTCTAGAGAGAATTTTAAAAGCTTCAAGAGAATTTCAACAATTTTGAGAGGGATTTGAAAAGTTTCAATGGGAATGGGAAGAATTGGGACCAAAATTGGAAAATTTTTAAGGACTTTGAAAAAATTTCAACTGGAATTTTAGCCATTTTTTTATGTGAAATTGTAAACATGTGGACATGGATTTTGAAAATTCTAGAGAGAATTTTAAAAGCTTCAACAGAATTTCAACAATTTTGAGAGGGATTGAAAAGTTTCAATGGGAATGGGAAGAATTGGGACAAAAATGGGAAAATTTTTTAAGGGACTTTTGAAAAAATTTCAACTGGAATTTTAGCCATTTTTTGACGTGAAATTGTAAACATGTGGACATGGATTTTGAAAATTCTAGAGAGATTTTAAAAGCTTCAACAGAATTTCAACAATTTTGAGAGGGATTTGAAAGTTTCAATGGGAATGGGGAAGAATGGGACAAAATTGGAAATTTTTAAGGACTTTGAAAAAATTTACACTGGAATTTTAGCAATTTTTTAATGTGAAATTGTAAACATGTGGACATGGATTTTTGAAAATTCTAGAGAGAATTTTAAAAGCTTCAAGAGAATTTCAACAATTTTGAAAGGATTTGAAAAGTTTCAATGGGAATGGGAAGAATTGGGACAAAAATTGGAAAATTTTTAAGGGACTTTGAAAAAATTTCAACTGGAATTTTAGCCATTTTTTGACGTGAATTGTAAACATGTGGACATGGATTTTGAAAATTCTAGAGAGAATTTTAAAAAGCTTCAAGAGAATTTCAACAATTTTGAGAGGGATTTGAAAAGTTTCAATGGGAATGGGAAGAATTGGGACAAAATTGGAAAATTTTTAAGGGACTTTGAAAAAATTTCAACTGGAATTTTAGCCATTTTTTGACGTGAAATTGTAAACATGTTGAAGTGGATTTTGAAAATTCTAGAGAGAATTTTAAAAGCTTCAACAGAATTTCAACAATTTTGAGAGGGATTTGAAAAGTTTCAATGGGAATGGGAAGAATTGGGACAAAAATTGGAAATTTTTAAGGGACTTTGAAAAAATTTCAACTGGAATTTTAGCCATTTTTTGACGTGAAATTGTAAACATGTTGAAGTGGATTTTGAAAATTCTAGAGAGAATTTTAAAAGCTTCAACAGAATTTCAACAATTTTGAGAGGGATTTGAAAATGAGAGGGATTTGAAAAGTTTCAATGGGATTGGGAAGAATTGAGACAAAAATTGGAAAATTTTTAAGGGACTTCGAAAAAATTTCAACTGGAATTTTAGCCATTTTTTGACGTGAAATTGTAAACATGTTGAAGTGGATTTTGAAAATTCTAGAGAGAATTTTAAAAGCTTCAACAGAATTTCAACAATTTTGAGAGGGATTTGAAAAGTTTCAATGCGAATGGGAAGAATTGGGACAAAAATTGGAAAATTTTTAAGGGACTTTGAAAAAATTTCAACTGGAATTTTAGCCATTTTTTGACGTGAAATTGTAAACATGTGGACATGGATTTTGAAAATTCTAGAGAGAATTTTAAAAGCTTCAACAGAATTTCAACAATTTTGAGAGGGATTTGAAAAGTTTCAATGGGAATGGGAAGAATTGGGACAAAAATTGGAAAATTTTTAAGGGACTTTGAAAAAATTTCAACTGGAATTTTAGCCATTTTTTGACGTGAAATTGTAAACATGTGGACATGGATTTTGAAAATTCTAGAGAGAATTTTAAAAGCTTCAAGAGAATTTCAACAATTTTGAGAGGGATTTGAAAAGTTTCAATGGGAATGGGAAGAATTGGGACAAAAATGGGAAAATTTTTAAGGGACTTTGAAAAAATTTCAACTGGAATTTTAGCAATTTTTTAATGTGAAATTGTAAACACGTGGACATGGATTTTGAAAATTCTAGAGAGAATTTTAAAAGCTTCAACAGAATTTCTACAATTTTGAGAGGGATTTGAAAAGTTTCAATGGGAATGGGAAGAATTGGGACAAAAATTGGAAAATTTTTAAGGGACTTTGAAAAAATTTCAACTGGAATTTTAGCGATTTTTTAATGTGAAATTGTAAACACGTGGACATGGATTTTGAAAATTCTAGAGAGAATTTTAAAAGCTTCAAGAGAATTTCAACAATTTTGAGAGGGATTTGAAAAGTTTCAATGGGAATGGGAAGAATTGGGACAAAAATTGGAAAATTTTTAAGGGACTTTGAAAAAATTTCAACTGGAATTTTAGCCATTTTTTGACGTGAAATTGTAAACATGTGGACATGGATTTTGAAAATTCTAGAGAGAATTTTAAAAGCTTCAAGAGAATTTCAACAATTTTGAGAGGGATTTGAAAAGTTTCAATGGGAATGGGAAGAATTGGGACAAAAATTGGAAAATTTTTAAGGGACTTTGAAAAATTTCAACTGGAATTTTAGCAATTTTTTAATGTGAAATTGTAAACACGTGGACATGGATTTTGAAAATTCTAGAGAGAATTTTAAAAGCTTCAAGAGAATTTCAACAATTTTGAGAGGGATTTGAAAAGTTTCAATGGGAATGGGAAGAATTGGGACAAAAATTGGAAAATTTTTAAGGGACTTTGAAAAAATTTCAACTGGAATTTTAGCCATTTTTTGACGTGAAATTGTAAACATGTGGACATGGATTTTGAAAATTCTAGAGAGAATTTTAAAAGCTTCAAGAGAATTTCAACAATTTTGAGAGGGATTTGAAAAGTTTCAATGGGAATGGGAAGAATTGGGACAAAAATGGGAAAATTTTTAAGGGACTTTGAAAAAATTTCAACTTGAATTTTAGCAATTTTTTAATGTGAAATTGTAAACACGTGGACATGGATTTTGAAAATTCTAGAGAGAATTTTAAAAGCTTCAACAGAATTTCTACAATTTTGAGAGGGATTTGAAAAGTTTCAATGGGAATGGGAAGAATTGGGACAAAAATTGGAAAATTTTTAAGGGACTTTGAAAAAATTTCAACTGGAATTTTAGCCATTTTTTGACGTGAAATTGTAAACATGTTGAAGTGGATTTTGAAAATTCTAGAGAGAATTTTAAAAGCTTCAAGAGAATTTCAACAATTTTGAGAGGGATTTGAAAAGTTTCAATGGGAATGGGAAGAATTGGGACAAAAATTGGAAAATTTTTAAGGGACTTTGAAAAAATTTCAACTGGAATTTTAGCCATTTTTTGACGTGAAATTGTAAACATGTTGAAGTGGATTTTGAAAATTCTAGAGAGAATTTTAAAAGCTTCAAGAGAATTTCAACAATTTTGAGAGGGATTTGAAAAGTTTCAATGGGAATGGGAAGAATTGGGACAAAAATTGGAAAATTTTTAAGGGACTTTGAAAAAATTTCAACTGGAATTTTAGCGATTTTTTAATGTGAAATTGTAAACACGTGGACATGGATTTTGAAAATTCTAGAGAGAATTTTAAAAGCTTCAAGAGAATTTCAACAATTTTGAGAGGGATTTGAAAAGTTTCAATGGGAATGGGAAGAATTGGGACAAAAATTGGAAAATTTTTAAGGGACTTTGAAAAAATTTCAACTGGAATTTTAGCCATTTTTTGACGTGAAATTGTAAACATGTGGACATGGATATTGAAAATTCTAGAGAGAATTTTAAAAGCTTCAAGAGAATTTCAACAATTTTGAGAGGGATTTGAAAAGTTTCAATGGGAATGGGAAGAATTGGGACAAAAATTGGAAAATTTTTAAGGGACTTTGAAAAAATTTCAACTGGAATTTTAGCCATTTTTTGACGTGAAATTGTAAACATGTGGACATGGATTTTGAAAATTCTAGAGAGAATTTTAAAAGCTTCAAGAGAATTTCAACAATTTTGAGAGGGATTTGAAAAGTTTCAATGGGAATGGGAAGAATTGGGACAGAAATTGGAAAATTTTTAAGGGACTATGAAAAAATTTCAACTGGAATTTTAGCAATTTTGTTACGTGAAATTGTAAACACGTGGACATGGATTTTGAAAATTCTAGAGAGAATTTTAAAAGCTTCAACAGAATTTCAACAATTTTGAGAGGGATTTGAAAAGTTTCAATGGGAATGGGAAGAATTGGGACAAAAATTGGAAAATTTTTAAGGGACTTTGAAAATATTTCAACTGGAATTTTAGCAATTTTTTAATGTGAAATTGTAAACACGTGGACATGGATTTTGAAAATTCTAGAGAGAATTTTAAAAGCTTCAAGAGAATTTCAACAATTTTGAGAGGGATTTGAAAAGTTTCAATGGGAATGGGAAGAATTGGGACAAAAATTGGAAAATTTTTAAGGGACTTTGAAAAAATTTCAACTGGAATTTTAGCCATTTTGTTACGTGAAATTGTAAACATGTGGACATGGATTTTGAAAATTCTAGAGAGAATTTTAAAAGCTTCAAGAGAATTTCAACAATGTTGAGAGGGATTTGAAAAGTTTCAATGGGAATGGGAAGAATTGGGACAAAAATTGGAAAATTTTTAAGGGACTTTGAAAAAATTTCAACTGGAATTTTAGCAATTTTTTTATGTGAAATTGTAAACATGTGGACATGGATTTTGAAAATTCTAGAGAGAATTTTAAAAGCTTCAACAGAATTTCAACAATTTTGAGAGGGATTTGAAAAGTTTCAATGGGAATGGGAAGAATTGGGACAAAAATTGGAAAATTTTTAAGGGACTTTGAAAAAATTTCAACTGGAATTTTAGCCATTTTTTGACGTGAAATTGTAAACATTTTGAAGTGGATTTTGAAAATTCTAGAGAGAATTTTAAAAGCTTCAAGAGAATTTCAACAATTTTGAGAGGGATTTGAAAAGTTTCAATGGGAATGGGAAGAATTGGGACAAAAATTGGAAAATTTTTAAGGGACTTTGAAAAAATTCCAAATGGAATTTTAGCAATTTTTTTATGTGAAATTGTAAACATGTGGCCATGGATTTTGAAAATTCTAGAGAGAATTTTAAAAGCTTCAAGAGAATTTCAACAATTTTGAGAGGGATTTGAAAAGTTTCAATGGGAATGGGAAGAATTGGGACAAAAATTGGAAAATTTTTAAGGGACTTTGAAAAAATTCCAAATGGAATTTTAGCAATTTTTTTATGTGAAATTGTAAACATGTGGCCATGGATTTTGAAAATTCTAGAGAGAATTTTAAAAGCTTCAAGAGAATTTCAACAATTTTGAGAGGGATTTGAAAAGTTTCAATGGGAATGGGAAGAATTGGGACAAAAATTGGAAAATTTTTAAGGGACTTTGAAAAAATTTCAACTGGAATTTTAGCCATATTTTGACGTGAAATTGTAAACATGTGGACATGGATTTTGAAAATTCTAGAGAGAATTTTAAAAGCTTCAAGAGAATTTCAACAATTTTGAGAGGGATTTGAAAAGTTTCAATGGGAATGGGAAGAATTGGGACAAAAATTGGAAAATTTTTAAGGGACTTTGAAAAAATTTCAACTGGAATTTTAGCCATTTTTTGACGTGAAATTGTAAACACGTGGACATGGATTTTGAAAATTCTAGAGAGAATTTTAAAAGCTTCAAGAGAATTTCAACAATTTTGAAAGGGATTTGAAAAGTTTCAATGGGAATGGAAGAATTGGGACAAAAATTGGAAAATTTTTAAGGGACTTTGAAAAAATTTCAACTGGAATTTTAGCCATTTTTTGACGTGAAATTGTAAACATGTGGACATGGATTTTGAAAATTCTAGAGAGAATTTTAAAAGCTTCAAGAGAATTTCAACAATTTTGAGAGGGATTTGAAAAGTTTCAATGGGAATGGGAAGAATTGGGACAAAAATGGGAAAATTTTTAAGGGACTTTGAAAAAATTTCAACTGGAATTTTAGCCATTTTTTGACGTGAAATTGTAAACATGTGGACATGGATTTTGAAAATTCTAGAGAGAATTTTAAAAGCTTCAAGAGAATTTCAACAATTTTGAGAGGGATTTGAAAAGTTTCAATGGGAATGGGAAGAATTGGGACCAAAATTGGAAAATTTTTAAGGGACTTTGAAAAATTTCAACTGGAATTTTAGCCATTTTTTTATGTGAAATTGTAAACATGTGGACATGGATTTTGAAAATTCTAGAGAGAATTTTAAAAGCTTCAACAGAATTTCAACAATTTTGAGAGGGATTTGAAAAGTTTCAATGGGAATGGGAAGAATTGGGACAAAAATGGGAAAATTTTTAAGGGACTTTGAAAAAATTTCAACTGGAATTTTAGCCATTTTTTGACGTGAAATTGTAAACATGTGGACATGGATTTTGAAAATTCTAGAGAGAATTTTAAAAGCTTCAACAGAATTTCAACAATTTTGAGAGGGATTTGAAAAGTTTCAATGGGAATGGGAAGAATTGGGACAAAAATTGGAAAATTTTTAAGGGACTTTGAAAAAATTTCAACTGGAATTTTAGCAATTTTTTAATGTGAAATTGTAAACATGTGGACATGGATTTTGAAAATTCTAGAGAGAATTTTAAAAGCTTCAAGAGAATTTCAACAATTTTGAAAGGGATTTGAAAAGTTTCAATGGGAATGGGAAGAATTGGGACAAAAATTGGAAAATTTTTCAGGGACTTTGAAAAAATTTCAACTGGAATTTTAGCCATTTTTTGACGTGAAATTGTAAACATGTGGACATGGATTTTGAAAATTCTAGAGAGAATTTTAAAAGCTTCAAGAGAATTTCAACAATTTTGAGAGGGATTTGAAAAGTTTCAATGGGAATGGGAAGAATTGGGACAAAAATTGGAAATTTTTAAGGGACTTTGAAAAAATTTCAACTGGAATTTTAGCCATTTTTTGACGTGAAATTGTAAACATGTGGACATGGATTTTGAAAATTCTAGAGAGAATTTTAAAAGCTTCAAGAGAATTTCAACAATTTTGAGAGGGATTTGAAAAGTTTCAATGGGAATGGGAAGAATTGGGACAAAAATGGGAAAATTTTTAAGGGACTTTGAAAAAATTTCAACTTGAATTTTAGCAATTTTTTAATGTGAAATTGTAAACACGTGGACATGGATTTTGAAAATTCTAGAGAGAATTTTAAAAGCTTCAACAGAATTTCTACAATTTTGAGAGGGATTTGAAAAGTTTCAATGGGAATGGGAAGAATTGGGACAAAAATT
This sequence comes from Streptopelia decaocto, assembly GCF_964273445.1. Classification (NCBI taxonomy): domain Eukaryota; kingdom Metazoa; phylum Chordata; class Aves; order Columbiformes; family Columbidae; genus Streptopelia; species Streptopelia decaocto. The sequence continues at coordinate 21,446 of NW_028115682.1, forward strand.
GGAAAATTTTTAAGGGACTTTGAAAAAATTTCAACTGGAATTTTAGCCATTTTTTGACGTGAAATTGTAAACATGTTGAAGTGGATTTTGAAAATTCTAGAGAGAATTTTAAAAGCTTCAAGAGAATTTCAACAATTTTGAGAGGGATTTGAAAAGTTTCAATGGGAATGGGAAGAATTGGGACAAAAATTGGAAAATTTTTAAGGGACTTTGAAAAAATTTCAACTGGAATTTTAGCCATTTTTTGACGTGAAATTGTAAACATGTTGAAGTGGATTTTGAAAATTCTAGAGAGAATTTTAAAAGCTTCAAGAGAATTTCAACAATTTTGAGAGGGATTTGAAAAGTTTCAATGGGAATGGGAAGAATTGGGACAAAAATTGGAAAATTTTTAAGGGACTTTGAAAAAATTTCAACTGGAATTTTAGCAATTTTTTAATGTGAAATTGTAAACACGTGGACATGGATTTTGAAAATTCTAGAGAGAATTTTAAAAGCTTCAAGAGAATTTCAACAATTTTGAGAGGGATTTGAAAAGTTTCAATGGGAATGGGAAGAATTGGGACAAAAATTGGAAAATTTTTAAGGGACTTTGAAAAATTTCAACTGGAATTTTAGCCATTTTTTGACGTGAAATTGTAAACATGTGGACATGGATATTGAAAATTCTAGAGAGAATTTTAAAAGCTTCAAGAGAATTTCAACAATTTTGAGAGGGATTTGAAAAGTTTCAATGGGAATGGGAAGAATTGGGACAAAAATTGGAAAATTTTTAAGGGACTTTGAAAAAATTTCAACTGGAATTTTAGCCATTTTTTGACGTGAAATTGTAAACATGTGGACATGGATTTTGAAAATTCTAGAGAGAATTTTAAAAGCTTCAAGAGAATTTCAACAATTTTGAGAGGGATTTGAAAAGTTTCAATGGGAATGGGAAGAATTGGGACAGAAATTGGAAAATTTTTAAGGGACTATGAAAAAATTTCAACTGGAATTTTAGCAATTTTGTTACGTGAAATTGTAAACACGTGGACATGGATTTTGAAATTTCTAGAGAGAATTTTAAAAGCTTCAACAGAATTTCAACAATTTTGAGAGGGATTTGAAAAGTTTCAATGGGAATGGGAAGAATTGGGACAAAAATTGGAAAATTTTTAAGGGACTTTGAAAATATTTCAACTGGAATTTTAGCAATTTTTTAATGTGAAATTGTAAACACGTGGACATGGATTTTGAAAATTCTAGAGAGAATTTTAAAAGCTTCAAGAGAATTTCAACAATTTTGAGAGGGATTTGAAAAGTTTCAATGGGAATGGGAAGAATTGGGACAAAAATTGGAAAATTTTTAAGGGACTTTGAAAAAATTTCAACTGGAATTTTAGCCATTTTGTTACGTGAAATTGTAAACATGTGGACATGGATTTTGAAAATTCTAGAGAGAATTTTAAAAGCTTCAAGAGAATTTCAACAATGTTGAGAGGGATTTGAAAAGTTTCAATGGGAATGGGAAGAATTGGGACAAAAATTGGAAAATTTTTAAGGGACTTTGAAAAAATTTCAACTGGAATTTTAGCAATTTTTTTATGTGAAATTGTAAACATGTGGACATGGATTTTGAAAATTCTAGAGAGAATTTTAAAAGCTTCAACAGAATTTCAACAATTTTGAGAGGGATTTGAAAAGTTTCAATGGGAATGGGAAGAATTGGGACAAAAATTGGAAAATTTTTAAGGGACTTTGAAAAATTTCAACTGGAATTTTAGCCATTTTTTGACGTGAAATTGTAAACATTTTGAAGTGGATTTTGAAAATTCTAGAGAGAATTTTAAAAGCTTCAAGAGAATTTCAACAATTTTGAGAGGGATTTGAAAAGTTTCAATGGGAATGGGAAGAATTGGGACAAAAATTGGAAAATTTTTAAGGGACTTTGAAGAAATTTCAACTGGAATTTTACCCAATTTTTGACATGAAATTGTAAACATGTGGACATGGATTTTGAAAATTCTAGAGAGAATTTTAAAAGCTTCAAGAGAATTTCAACAATTTTGAGAGGGATTTGAAAAGTTTCAATGGGAATGGGAAGAATTGGGACAAAAATTGGAAAATTTTTAAGGGACTTTGAAAAAATTTCAACTGGAATTTTAGCCATTTTTTGACGTGAAATTGTAAACATGTGGACATGGATTTTGAAAATTCTAGAGAGAATTTTAAAAGCTTCAACAGAATTTCAACAATTTTGAGAGGGATTTGAAAAGTTTCAATGGGAATGGGAAGAATTGGGACAAAAATTGGAAAATTTTTAAGGGACTTTGAAAAAATTTCAACTGGAATTTTAGCAATTTTTTGACGTGAAATTGTAAACACGTGGATATGGATTTTGAAAATTCTAGAGAGAATTTTAAAAGCTTCAAGAGAATTTCAACAATTTTGAGAGGGATTTGAAAAGTTTCAATGGGAATGGGAAGAATTGGGACAAAAATTGGAAAATTTTTAAGGGACTTTGAAAAAATTCCAAATGGAATTTTAGCAATTTTTTTATGTGAAATTGTAAACATGTGGCCATGGATTTTGAAAATTCTAGAGAGAATTTTAAAAGCTTCAAGAGAATTTCAACAATTTTGAGAGGGATTTGAAAAGTTTCAATGGGAATGGGAAGAATTGGGACCAAAATTGGAAAATTTTTAAGGGACTTTGAAAAAATTTCAACTGGAATTTTAGCCATTTTTTTATGTGAAATTGTAAACATGTGGACATGGATTTTGAAAATTCTAGAGAGAATTTTAAAAGCTTCAAGAGAATTTCAACAATTTTGAGAGGGATTTGAAAAGTTTCAATGGGAATGGGAAGAATTGGGACAAAAATTGGAAAATTTTTAAGGGACTTTGAAAAAATTTCAACTGGAATTTTAGCCATTTTTTGACGTGAAATTGTAAACACGTGGATATGGATTTTGAAAATTCTAGAGAGAATTTTAAAAGCTTCAAGAGAATTTCAACAATTTTGAAAGGGATTTGAAAAGTTTCAATGGGAATGGGAAGAATTGGGACAAAAATTGGAAAATTTTTAAGGGACTTTGAAAAAATTTCAACTGGAATTTTAGCCATTTTTTGACGTGAAATTGTAAACATGTGGACATGGATTTTGAAAATTCTAGAGAGAATTTTAAAAGCTTCAACAGAATTTCAACAATTTTGAGAGGGATTTGAAAAGTTTCAATGGGAATGGGAAGAATTGGGACAAAAATGGGAAAATTTTTAAGGGACTTTGAAAAAATTTCAACTGGAATTTTAGCCATTTTTTGACGTGAAATTGTAAACATGTGGACATGGATTTTGAAAATTCTAGAGAGAATTTTAAAAGCTTCAAGAGAATTTCAACAATTTTGAGAGGGATTTGAAAAGTTTCAATGGGAATGGGAAGAATTGGGACCAAAATTGGAAAATTTTTAAGGGACTTTGAAAAAATTTCAACTGGAATTTTAGCCATTTTTTTATGTGAAATTGTAAACATGTGGACATGGATTTTGAAAATTCTAGAGAGAATTTTAAAAGCTTCAACAGAATTTCAACAATTTTGAGAGGGATTTGAAAAGTTTCAATGGACTTTGAAAAAATTTCAACTGGAATTTTAGCCATTTTTTGACGTGAAATTGTAAACATGTGGACATGGATTTTGAAAATTCTAGAGAGAATTTTAAAAGCTTCAACAGAATTTCAACAATTTTGAGAGGGATTTGAAAAGTTTCAATGGGAATGGGAAGAATTGGGACAAAAATTGGAAAATTTTTAAGGGACTTTGAAAAAATTTCAACTGGAATTTTAGCAATTTTTTAATGTGAAATTGTAAACATGTGGCCATGGATTTTGAAAATTCTAGAGAGAATTTAAAAGCTTCAAGAGAATTTCAACAATTTTGAAAGGGATTTGAAAAGTTTCAATGGGAATGGAAGAATTGGGACAAAAATGGAAAATTTTTCAGGGACTTTGAAAAAATTTCAACTGGAATTTTAGCAATTTTTTGACGTGAAATTGTAAACATGTGGACATGGATTTTGAAAATTCTAGAGAGAATTTTAAAAGCTTCAAGAGAATTTCAACAATTTTGAGAGGGATTTGAAAAGTTTCAATGGGAATGGGAAGAATTGGGACAAAAATTGGAAAATTTTTAAGGGACTTTGAAAAATTTCAACTGGAATTTTAGCCATTTTTTGACGTGAAATTGTAACACGTGGATATGGATTTTGAAAATTCTAGAGAGAATTTTAAAAGCTTCAAGAGAATTTCAACAATTTTGAAAGGGATTTGAAAAGTTTCAATGGGAATGGGAAGAATTGGGACAAAAATTGGAAAATTTTTAAGGGACTTTGAAAAAATTTCAACTGGAATTTTAGCCATTTTTTGACGTGAAATTGTAAACATGTGGACATGGATTTTGAAAATTCTAGAGAGAATTTTAAAAGCTTCAAGAGAATTTCAACAATTTTGAGAGGGATTTGGAAAAGTTTCAATGGGAATGGGAAGAATTGGGACAAAAAATTGGAAAATTTCTTAAGGGACTTTGAAAAATTTCAACTGGAATTTTAGCCATTTTTTGACGTGAAATTGTAAACATGTGGACATGGATTTTGAAAATTCTAGAGAGAATTTTAAAAGCTTCAACAGAATTTCAACAATTTTGAGAGGGATTTGAAAAGTTTCAATGGGAATGGGAAGAATTGGGACAAAAATTGGAAAAATTTTTAAGGGACTTGAAAAAATTTCAACTGGAATTTTAGCAATTTTTTTTTGTGAAATTGTAAACATGTGGACATGGATTTTTGAAATTCTAGAGAGAATTTAAAAGCTTCAACAGAATTTCAACAATTTTGAAAGGGATTTGAAAAGTTTCAATGGGAATGGGAAGAATTGGGACAGAAATTGGAAAATTTTTAAGGGACTTTGAAAAATTTCAACTGGAATTTTAGCCATTTTTTAATGTGAAATTGTAAACATGTGGACATGGATTTTGAAAATTCTAGAGAGAATTTTAAAGCTTCAAGAGAATTTCAACAATTTTTGAAAGGGATTTGAAAAGTTTCAATGGGAATGGGAAGAATTGGGACAAAAATTGGAAAATTTTTAGGGACTTTGAAAAAATTTCAACTGGAATTTTAGCCATTTTTTGACGTGAAATTGTAAACATGTTGAAGTGGATTTTGAAAATTCTAGAGAGAATTTTAAAAGCTTCAACAGAATTTCAACAATTTTGAGAGGGATTTGAAAAGTTTCAATGGGAATGGGAAGAATTGGGACAAAAATTGGAAAATTTTTAAAGGGACTTTGAAAAAATTTCAACTGGAATTTTAGCAATTTTTTTATGTGAAATTGTAAACATGTGGACATGGATTTTGAAAATTCTAGAGAGAATTTTAAAAGCTTCAAGAGAATTTCAACAATTTTGAGAGGGATTTGAAAAGTTTCAATGGGAATGGGAAGAATTGGGACAAAAATTGGAAAATTTTTAAGGGACTTTGAAAAAATTCCAAATGGAATTTTAGCAATTTTTTTATGTGAAATTGTAAACATGTGGCCATGGATTTTGAAAATTCTAGAGAGAATTTTAAAAGCTTCAAGAGAATTTCAACAATTTTGAGAGGGATTTGAAAAGTTTCAATGGGAATGGGAAGAATTGGGACAAAAATTGGAAAATTTTTAAGGGACTTTGAAAAAATTTCAACTGGAATTTTAGCCATTTTTTGACGTGAAATTGTAAACATGTGGACATGGATTTTGAAAATTCTAGAGAGAATTTTAAAAGCTTCAAGAGAATTTCAACAATTTTGAGAGGGATTTGAAAAGTTTCAATGGGAATGGGAAGAATTGGGACAAAAATTGGAAAATTTTTCAGGGACTTTGAAAAAATTTCAACTGGAATTTTAGCCATTTTTTGACGTGAAATTGTAAACACGTGGATATGGATTTTGAAAATTCTAGAGAGAATTTTAAAAGCTTCAAGAGAATTTCAACAATTTTGAAAGGGATTTGAAAAGTTTCAATGGGAATGGGAAGAATTGGGACAAAAATTGGAAAATTTTTAAGGGACTTTGAAAAAATTTCAACTGGAATTTTAGCCATTTTTTGACGTGAAATTGTAAACATGTGGACATGGATTTTGAAAATTCTAGAGAGAATTTTAAAAGCTTCAAGAGAATTTCAACAATTTTGAGAGGGATTTGAAAAGTTTCAATGGGAATGGGAAGAATTGGGACAAAAATTGGAAAATTTTTAAGGGACTTTGAAAAAATTTCAACTGGAATTTTAGCCATTTTTTGACGTGAAATTGTAAACATGTGGACATGGATTTTGAAAATTCTAGAGAGAATTTTAAAAGCTTCAAGAGAATTTCAACAATTTTGAGAGGGATTTGAAAAGTTTCAATGGGAATGGGAAGAATTGGGACAAAAATGGGAAAATTTTTAAGGGACTTTGAAAAAATTTCAACTGGAATTTTAGCCATTTTTTGACGTGAAATTGTAATCACGTGGATATGGATTTTGAAAATTCTAGAGAGAATTTTAAAAGCTTCAAGAGAATTTCAACAATTTTGAAAGGGATTTGAAAAGTTTCAATGGGAATGGGAAGAATTGGGACAAAAATGGGAAAATTTTTAAGGGACTTTGAAAAAATTTCAACTGGAATTTTAGCCATTTTTTGACGTGAAATTGTAAACATGTGGACATGGATTTTGAAAATTCTAGAGAGAATTTTAAAAGCTTCAAGAGAATTTCAACAATTTTGAAAGGGATTTGAAAAGTTTCAATGGGAATGAGAAGAATTGGGACAAAAATGGGAAAATTTTTAAGGGACTTTGAAAAAATTTCAACTGGAATTTTAGCCATTTTTTGACGTGAAATTGTAAACACGTGGATATGGATTTTGAAAATTCTAGAGAGAATTTTAAAAGCTTCAACAGAATTTCAACAATTTTGAGAGGGATTTGAAAAGTTTCAATGGGAATGGGAAGAATTGGGACAAAAATTGGAAAATTTTTAAGGGACTTTGAAAAAATTTCAACTGGAATTTTAGCCATTTTTTGACGTGAAATTGTAAACATGTGGACATGGATTTTGAAAATTCTAGAGAGAATTTTAAAAGCTTCAAGAGAATTTCACCAATTTTGAAAGGGATTTGAAAAGTTTCAATGGGAATGGGAAGAATTGGGACAAAAATTGGAAAATTTTTCAGGGACTTTGAAAAAATTTCAACTGGAATTTTAGCCATTTTTTAATGTGAAATTGTAAACACGTGGACATGGATTTTGAAAATTCTAGAGAGAATTTTAAAAGCTTCAAGAGAATTTCAACAATTTTGAAAGGGATTTGAAAAGTTTCAATGGGAATGGGAAGAATTGGGACAAAAATTGGAAAATTTTTCAGGGACTTTGAAAAAATTTCAACTGGAATTTTAGCCATTTTTTGACGTGAAATTGTAAACATGTGGACATGGATTTTGAAAATTCTAGAGAGAATTTTAAAAGCTTCAACAGAATTTCAACAATTTTGAGAGGGATTTGAAAAGTTTCAATGGGAATGGGAAGAATTGGGACAAAAATTGGAAAATTTTTAAGGGACTTTGAAAAAATTTCAACTGGAATTTTAGCAATTTTTTTATGTGAAATTGTAAACATGTGGACATGGATTTTGAAAATTCTAGAGAGAATTTTAAAAGCTTCAAGAGAATTTCAACAATTTTGAGAGGGAATTGAAAAGTTTCAATGGGAATGGGAAGAATTGGGACAAAAATTGGAAAATTTTTCAGGGACTTTGAAAAAATTTCAACTGGAATTTTAGCCATTTTTTGACGTGAAATTGTAAACATGTGGCCATGGATTTTGAAAATTCTAGAGAGAATTTTAAAAGCTTCAAGAGAATTTCAACAATTTTGAGAGGGATTTGAAAAGTTTCAATGGGAATGGGAAGAATTGGGACAAAAATTGGAAAATTTTTAAGGGACTTTGAAAAAATTTCAACTGGAATTTTAGCCATTTTGTTACGTGAAATTGTAAACATGTTGAAGTGGATTTTGAAAATTCTAGAGAGAATTTTAAAAGCTTCAACAGAATTTCAACAATTTTGAGAGGGATTTGAAAAGTTTCAATGCGAATGGGAAGAATTGGGACAAAAATTGGAAAATTTTTCAGGGACTTTGAAAAAATTTCAACTGGAATTTTAGCAATTATTTAATGTGAAATTGTAAACACGAGGACATGGATTTTGAAAATTCTAGAGAGAATTTTAAAAGCTTCAAGAGAATTTCAACAATTTTGAGAGGGATTTGAAAAGTTTCAATGGGAATGGGAAGAATTGGGACAAAAATTGGAAAATTTTTAAGGGACTTTGAAAAAATTTCAACTGGAATTTTAGCAATTTTGTTACGTGAAATTGTAAACACGTGGACATGGATTTTGAAAATTCTAGAGAGAATTTTAAAAGCTTCAAGAGAATTTCAACAATTTTGAGAGGGATTTGAAAAGTTTCAATGGGAATGGGAAGAATTGGGACAAAAATTGGAAAATTTTTAAGGGACTTCGAAAAAATTTCAACTGGAATTTTAGCAATTTTTTAATGTGAAATTGTAAACACGTGGACATGGATTTTGAAAATTCTAGAGAGAATTTTAAAAGCTTCAAGAGAATTTCAACAATTTTGAGAGGGATTTGAAAAGTTTCAATGGGAATGGGAAGAATTGGGACAAAAATTGGAAAATTTTTAAGGGACTTTGAAGAAATTTCAACTGGAATTTTAACCATTTTTTGACGTGAAATTGTAAACATGTGGCCATGGATTTTGAAAATTCTAGAGAGAATTTTAAAAGCTTCAACAGAATTTCAACAATTTTGAGAGGGATTTGAAAAGTTTCAATGGGAGTGGGAAGAATTGGGACAAAAATTGGAAAATTTTTAAGGGACTTTGAAGAAATTTCAACTGGAATTTTACCCATTTTTTGACATGAAATTGTAAACATGTGGACATGGATTTTGAAAATTCTAGAGAGAATTTTAAAAGCTTCAACAGAATTTCAACAATTTTGAGAGGGATTTGAAAAGTTTCAATGGGAATGGGAAGAATTGGGACAAAAATTGGAAAAATTTTCAGGGACTTTGAAAAAATTTCAACTGGAATTTTAGCCATTTTTTGACGTGAAATTGTAAACATGTGGACATGGATTTTGAAAATTCTAGAGAGAATTTTAAAAGCTTCAACAGAATTTCAACAATTTTGAGAGGGATTTGAAAAGTTTCAATGGGAATGGGAAGAATTGGGACAAAAATTGGAAAATTTTTAAGGGACTTTGAAAAAATTTCAACTGGAATTTTAGCCATTTTTTGACGTGAAATTGTAAACATGTGGACATGGATTTTGAAAATTCTAGAGAGAATTTTAAAAGCTTCAAGAGAATTTCAACAATTTTGAGAGGGATTTGAAAAGTTTCAATGGGAATGGGAAGAATTGGGACAAAAATTGGAAAATTTTTAAGGGACTTTGAAAAAATTTCAACTGGAATTTTAGCCATTTTGTTACGTGAAATTGTAAACATGTTGAAGTGGATTTTGAAAATTCTAGAGAGAATTTTAAAAGCTTCAACAGAATTTCAACAATTTTGAGAGGGATTTGAAAAGTTTCAATGGGAATGGGAAGAATTGGGACAGAAATTGGAAAATTTTTAAGGGACTTTGAAAAAATTTCAACTGGAATTTTAGCAATTTTGTTACGTGAAATTGTAAACACGTGGACATGGATTTTGAAAATTCTAGAGAGAATTTTAAAAGCTTCAACAGAATTTCAACAATTTTGAGAGGGATTTGAAAAGTTTCAATGGGAATGGGAAGAATTGGGACAAAAATTGGAAAATTTTTAAGGGACTTCGAAAAAATTTCAACTGGAATTTTAGCAATTTTTTAATGTGAAATTGTAAACACGTGGACATGGATTTTGAAAATTCTAGAGAGAATTTTAAAAGCTTCAAGAGAATTTCAACAGTTTTGAGAGGGATTTGAAAAGTTTCAATGGGAATGGGAAGAATTGGGACAAAAATTGGAAAACTTTAAGGGACTTTGAAAAAATTTCAACTGGAATTTTAACCATTTTTGACGTGAAATTGTAAACATGTGGCCATGGATTTTGAAAATTCTAGAGAGAATTTTAAAAGCTTCAAGAGAATTTCAACAATGTTGAGAGGGATTTGAAAAGTTTCAATGGGAATGGGAAGAATTGGGACAAAAATTGGAAAATTTTTAAGGGACTTTGAAAAAATTTCAACTGGAATTTTAGCAATTTTTTGACGTGAAATTGTAAACATTTTGAAGTGGATTTTGAAAATTCTAGAGAGAATTTTAAAAGCTTCAAGAGAATTTCAACAATTTTGAGAGGGATTTGAAAAGTTTCAATGGGAGTGGGAAGAATTGGGACAAAAATTGGAAAATTTTTAAGGGACTTTGAAGAAATTTCAACTGGAATTTTACCCATTTTTTGACATGAAATTGTAAACATGTGGACATGGATTTTGAAAATTCTAGAGAGAATTTTAAAAGCTTCAAGAGAATTTCAACAATTTTGAGAGGGATTTGAAAAGTTTCAATGGGAATGGGAAGAATTGGGACAAAAATTGGAAAATTTTTAAGGGACTTTGAAAAAATTTCAACTGGAATTTTAGCCATTTTTTGACGTGAAATTGTAAACATGTGGACATGGATTTTGAAAATTCTAGAGAGAATTTTAAAAGCTTCAACAGAATTTCAACAATTTTGAGAGGGATTTGAAAAGTTTCAATGGGAATGGGAAGAATTGGGACAAAAATTGGAAAATTTTTAAGGGACTTTGAAGAAATTTCAACTGGAATTTTACCCATTTTTTGACATGAAATTGTAAACATGTGGACATGGATTTTGAAAATTCTAGAGAGAATTTTAAAAGCTTCAAGAGAATTTCAACAATTTTGAGAGGGATTTGAAAAGTTTCAATGGGAATGGGAAGAATTGGGACAAAAATTGGAAAATTTTTAAGGGACTTTGAAAAAATTTCAACTGGAATTTTAGCCATTTTTTGACGTGAAATTGTAAACATGTGGACATGGATTTTGAAAATTCTAGAGAGAATTTTAAAAGCTTCAAGAGAATTTCAACAATTTTGAGAGGGATTTGAAAAGTTTCAATGGGAATGGGAAGAATTGGGACAAAAATTGGAAAATTTTTAAGGGACTTTGAAAAAATTTCAACTGGAATTTTAGCCATTTTTTGACGTGAAATTGTAAACATGTGGACATGGATTTTGAAAATTCTAGAGAGAATTTTAAAAGCTTCAACAGAATTTCAACAATTTTGAGAGGGATTTGAAAAGTTTCAATGGGAATGGGAAGAATTGGGACAAAAATTGGAAAATTTTTAAGGGACTTTGAAGAAATTTCAACTGGAATTTTACCCATTTTTTGACATGAAATTGTAAACATGTGGACATGGATTTTGAAAATTCTAGAGAGAATTTTAAAAGCTTCAAGAGAATTTCAACAATTTTGAGAGGGATTTGAAAAGTTTCAATGGGAATGGGAAGAATTGGGACAAAAATTGGAAAATTTTTAAGGGACTTTGAAAAAATTTCAACTGGAATTTTAGCCATTTTTTGACGTGAAATTGTAAACATGTGGACATGGATTTTGAAAATTCTAGAGAGAATTTTAAAAGCTTCAACAGAATTTCAACAATTTTGAGAGGGATTTGAAAAGTTTCAATGGGAATGGGAAGAATTGGGACAAAAATTGGAAAATTTTTAAGGGACTTTGAAAAAATTTCAACTGGAATTTTAGCCATTTTTTTATGTGAAATTGTAAACATGTTGAAGTGGATTTTGAAAATTCTAGAGAGAATTTTAAAAGCTTCAACAGAATTTCAACAATTTTGAGAGGGATTTGAAAAGTTTCAATGGGAATGGGAAGAATTGGGACAAAAATTGGAAAATTTTTAAGGGACTTTGAAAAAATTTCAACTGGAATTTTAGCAATTTTTTTATGTGAAATTGTAAACATGTGGACATGGATTTTGAAAATTCTAGAGAGAATTTTAAAAGCTTCAAGAGAATTTCAACAATTTTGAGAGGGATTTGAAAAGTTTCAATGGGAATGGGAAGAATTGGGACAAAAATTGGAAAATTTTTAAGGGACTTTGAAAAAATTTCAACTGGAATTTTAGCCATTTTTTGACGTGAAATTGTAAACATGTTGAAGTGGATTTTGAAAATTCTAGAGAGAATTTTAAAAGCTTCAAGAGAATTTCAACAATTTTGAGAGGGATTTGAAAAGTTTCAATGGGAATGGGAAGAATTGGGACAAAAATTGGAAAATTTTTCAGGGACTTTGAAAAAATTTCAACTGGAATTATAGCAATTATTTAATGTGAAATTGTAAACACGAGGACATGGATTTTGAAAATTCTAGAGAGAATTTTAAAAGCTTCAACAGAATTTCAACAATTTTGAGAGGGATTTGAAAAGTTTCAATGGGAATGGGAAGAATTGGGACAAAAATTGGAAAATTTTTAAGGGACTTTGAAAAAATTTCAACTGGAATTTTAGCAATTTTTTTATGTGAAATTGTAAACATGTGGACATGGATTTTGAAAATTCTAGAGAGAATTTTAAAAGCTTCAAGAGAATTTCAACAATTTTGAGAGGGATTTGAAAAGTTTCAATGGGAATGGGAAGAATTGGGACAAAAATTGGAAAATTTTTAAGGGACTTTGAAAAAATTTCAACTGGAATTTTAGCCATTTTGTTACGTGAAATTGTAAACATGTTGAAGTGGATTTTGAAAATTCTAGAGAGAATTTTAAAAGCTTCAACAGAATTTCAACAATTTTGAGAGGGATTTGAAAAGTTTCAATGGGAATGGGAAGAATTGGGACAAAAATTGGAAAATTTTTAAGGGACTTTGAAAAAATTTCAACTGGAATTTTAGCCATTTTTTGACGTGAAATTGTAAACATGTGGACATGGATTTTGAAAATTCTAGAGAGAATTTTAAAAGCTTCAAGAGAATTTCAACAATTTTGAGAGGGATTTGAAAAGTTTCAATGGGAATGGGAAGAATTGGGACAGAAATTGGAAAATTTTTAAGGGACTTTGAAAAAATTTCAACTGGAATTTTAGCCATTTTGTTACGTGAAATTGTAAACACGTGGACATGGATTTTGAAAATTCTAGAGAGAATTTTAAAAGCTTCAAGAGAATTTCAACAATTTTGAGAGGGATTTGAAAAGTTTCAATGGGAGTGGGAAGAATTGGGACAAAAATTGGAAAATTTTTAAGGGACTTTGAAGAAATTTCAACTGGAATTTTACCCATTTTTTGACATGAAATTGTAAACATGTGGACATGGATTTTGAAAATTCTAGAGAGAATTTTAAAAGCTTCAAGAGAATTTCAACAATTTTGAGAGGGATTTGAAAAGTTTCAATGGGAATGGGAAGAATTGGGACAAAAATTGGAAAATTTTTCAGGGACTTTGAAAAAATTTCAACTGGAATTTTAGCCATTTTTTAATGTGAAATTGTAAACATGTGGACATGGATTTTGAAAATTCTAGAGAGAATTTTAAAAGCTTCAAGAGAATTTCAACAATTTTGAGAGGGATTTGAAAAGTTTCAATGGGAATGGGAAGAATTGGGACAAAAATTGGAAAATTTTTAAGGGACTTTGAAGAAATTTCAACTGGAATTTTACCCATTTTTTGACATGAAATTGTAAACATGTGGACATGGATTTTGAAAATTCTAGAGAGAATTTTAAAAGCTTCAACAGAATTTCAACAATTTTGAGAGGGATTTGAAAAGTTTCAATGGGAATGGGAAGAATTGGGACAAAAATTGGAAAATTTTTCAGGGACTTTGAAAAAATTTCAACTGGAATTTTAGCCATTTTTTAATGTGAAATTGTAAACATGTGAACATGGATTTTGAAAATTCTAGAGAGAATTTTAAAAGCTTCAACAGAATTTCAACAATTTTGAGAGGGATTTGAAAAGTTTCAATGGGAATGGGAAGAATTGGGACAAAAATTGGAAAATTTTTAAGGGACTTTGAAAAAATTTCAACTGGAATTTTAGCCATTTTTTGACGTGAAATTGTAAACATGTGGACATGGATTTTGAAAATTCTAGAGAGAATTTTAAAAGCTTCAAGAGAATTTCAACAATTTTGAGAGGGATTTGAAAAGTTTCAATGGGAATGGGAAGAATTGGGACAAAAATTGGAAAATTTTTAAGGGACTTTGAAAAAATTTCAACTGGAATTTTAGCCATTTTGTTACGTGAAATTGTAAACATGTTGAAGTGGATTTTGAAAATTCTAGAGAGAATTTTAAAAGCTTCAACAGAATTTCAACAATTTTGAGAGGGATTTGAAAAGTTTCAATGGGAATGGGAAGAATTGGGACAAAAATTGGAAAATTTTTAAGGGACTTTGAAAAAATTTCAACTGGAATTTTAGCCATTTTGTTACGTGAAATTGTAAACATGTTGAAGTGGATTTTGAAAATTCTAGAGAGAATTTTAAAAGCTTCAACAGAATTTCAACAATTTTGAGAGGGATTTGAAAAGTTTCAATGCGAATGGGAAGAATTGGGACAAAAATTGGAAAATTTTTAAGGGACTTTGAAAAAATTTCAACTGGAATTTTAGCAATTATTTAATGTGAAATTGTAAACACGAGGACATGGATTTTGAAAATTCTAGAGAGAATTTTAAAAGCTTCAAGAGAATTTCAACAATTTTGAAAGGGATTTGAAAAGTTTCAATGGGAATGGGAAGAATTGGGACAAAAATTGGAAAATTTTTAAGGGACTTTGAAAAAATTTCAACTGGAATTTTAGCCATTTTGTTACGTGAAATTGTAAACATGTTGAAGTGGATTTTGAAAATTCTAGAGAGAATTTTAAAAGCTTCAACAGAATTTCAACAATTTTGAGAGGGATTTGAAAAGTTTCAATGGGAATGGGAAGAATTGGGACAAAAATTGGAAAATTTTTAAGGGACTTTGAAAAAATTTCAACTGGAATTTTAGCCATTTTTTGACGTGAAATTGTAAACATGTGGACATGGATTTTGAAAATTCTAGAGAGAATTTTAAAAGCTTCAAGAGAATTTCAACAATTTTGAGAGGGATTTGAAAAGTTTCAATGGGAATGGGAAGAATTGGGACAGAAATTGGAAAATTTTTAAGGGACTTTGAAAAAATTTCAACTGGAATTTTAGCCATTTTGTTACGTGAAATTGTAAACACGTGGACATGGATTTTGAAAATTCTAGAGAGAATTTTAAAAGCTTCAAGAGAATTTCAACAATTTTGAGAGGGATTTGAAAAGTTTCAATGGGAGTGGGAAGAATTGGGACAAAAATTGGAAAATTTTTAAGGGACTTTGAAGAAATTTCAACTGGAATTTTACCCATTTTTTGACATGAAATTGTAAACATGTGGACATGGATTTTGAAAATTCTAGAGAGAATTTTAAAAGCTTCAAGAGAATTTCAACAATTTTGAGAGGGATTTGAAAAGTTTCAATGGGAAAGGGAAGAATTGGGACAAAAATTGGAAAATTTTTCAGGGACTTTGAAAAAATTTCAACTGGAATTTTAGCCATTTTTTAATGTGAAATTGTAAACATGTGGACATGGATTTTGAAAATTCTAGAGAGAATTTTAAAAGCTTCAACAGAATTTCAACAATTTTGAGAGGGATTTGAAAAGTTTCAATGGGAATGGGAAGAATTGGGACAAAAATTGGAAAATTTTTAAGGGACTTTGAAGAAATTTCAACTGGAATTTTACCCATTTTTTGACATGAAATTGTAAACATGTGGACATGGATTTTGAAAATTCTAGAGAGAATTTTAAAAGCTTCAACAGAATTTCAACAATTTTGAGAGGGATTTGAAAAGTTTCAATGGGAATGGGAAGAATTGGGACAAAAATTGGAAAATTTTTCAGGGACTTTGAAAAAATTTCAACTGGAATTTTAGCCATTTTTTAATGTGAAATTGTAAACATGTGAACATGGATTTTGAAAATTCTAGAGAGAATTTTAAAAGCTTCAACAGAATTTCAACAATTTTGAGAGGGATTTGAAAAGTTTCAATGGGAATGGGAAGAATTGGGACAAAAATTGGAAAATTTTTAAGGGACTTTGAAAAAATTTCAACTGGAATTTTAGCCATTTTTTGACGTGAAATTGTAAACATGTGGACATGGATTTTGAAAATTCTAGAGAGAATTTTAAAAGCTTCAACAGAATTTCAACAATTTTGAGAGGGATTTGAAAAGTTTCAATGGGAATGGGAAGAATTGGGACAAAAATTGGAAAATTTTTAAGGGACTTTGAAAAAATTTCAACTGGAATTTTAGCCATTTTTTGACGTGAAATTGTAAACATGTGGACATGGATTTTGAAAATTCTAGAGAGAATTTTAAAAGCTTCAAGAGAATTTCAACAATTTTGAGAGGGATTTGAAAAGTTTCAATGGGAATGGGAAGAATTGGGACAAAAATTGGAAAATTTTTAAGGGACTTTGAAAAAATTTCAACTGGAATTTTAGCCATTTTGTTACGTGAAATTGTAAACATGTTGAAGTGGATTTTGAAAATTCTAGAGAGAATTTTAAAAGCTTCAACAGAATTTCAACAATTTTGAGAGGGATTTGAAAAGTTTCAATGCGAATGGGAAGAATTGGGACAAAAATTGGAAAATTTTTCAGGGACTTTGAAAAAATTTCAACTGGAATTTTAGCAATTATTTAATGTGAAATTGTAAACACGAGGACATGGATTTTGAAAATTCTAGAGAGAATTTTAAAAGCTTCAACAGAATTTCAACAATTTTGAGAGGGATTTGAAAAGTTTCAATGCGAATGGGAAGAATTGGGACAAAAATTGGAAAATTTTTAAGGGACTTTGAAAAAATTTCAACTGGAATTTTAGCCATTTTTTGACGTGAAATTGTAAACATGTGGACATGGATTTTGAAAATTCTAGAGAGAATTTTAAAAGCTTCAAGAGAATTTCAACAATTTTGAGAGGGATTTGAAAAGTTTCAATGGGAATGGGAAGAATTGGGACAAAAATTGGAAAATTTTTAAGGGACTTTGAAAAAATTTCAACTGGAATTTTAGCCATTTTTTGACGTGAAATTGTAAACATGTGGACATGGATTTTGAAAATTCTAGAGAGAATTTTAAAAGCTTCAAGAGAATTTCAACAATTTTGAGAGGGATTTGAAAAGTTTCAATGGGAATGGGAAGAATTGGGACAGAAATTGGAAAATTTTTAAGGGACTTTGAAAAAATTTCAACTGGAATTTTAGCCATTTTGTTACGTGAAATTGTAAACATGTGGACATGGATTTTGAAAATTCTAGAGAGAATTTTAAAAGCTTCAAGAGAATTTCAACAATTTTGAGAGGGATTTGAAAAGTTTCAATGGGAGTGGGAAGAATTGGGACAAAAATTGGAAAATTTTTAAGGGACTTTGAAGAAATTTCAACTGGAATTTTACCCATTTTTTGACATGAAATTGTAAACATGTGGACATGGATTTTGAAAATTCTAGAGAGAATTTTAAAAGCTTCAAGAGAATTTCAACAATTTTGAGAGGGATTTGAAAAGTTTCAATGGGAATGGGAAGAATTGGGACAAAAATTGGAAAATTTTTCAGGGACTTTGAAAAAATTTCAACTGGAATTTTAGCCATTTTTTAATGTGAAATTGTAAACATGTGGACATGGATTTTGAAAATTCTAGAGAGAATTTTAAAAGCTTCAAGAGAATTTCAACAATTTTGAGAGGGATTTGAAAAGTTTCAATGGGAATGGGAAGAATTGGGACAAAAATTGGAAAATTTTTAAGGGACTTTGAAGAAATTTCAACTGGAATTTTACCCATTTTTTGACATGAAATTGTAAACATGTGGACATGGATTTTGAAAATTCTAGAGAGAATTTTAAAAGCTTCAACAGAATTTCAACAATTTTGAGAGGGATTTGAAAAGTTTCAATGGGAATGGGAAGAATTGGGACAAAAATTGGAAAATTTTTCAGGGACTTTGAAAAAATTTCAACTGGAATTTTAGCCATTTTTTAATGTGAAATTGTAAACATGTGAACATGGATTTTGAAAATTCTAGAGAGAATTTTAAAAGCTTCAACAGAATTTCAACAATTTTGAGAGGGATTTGAAAAGTTTCAATGGGAATGGGAAGAATTGGGACAAAAATTGGAAAATTTTTAAGGGACTTTGAAAAAATTTCAACTGGAATTTTAGCCATTTTTTGACGTGAAATTGTAAACATGTGGACATGGATTTTGAAAATTCTAGAGAGAATTTTAAAAGCTTCAACAGAATTTCAACAATTTTGAGAGGGATTTGAAAAGTTTCAATGGGAATGGGAAGAATTGGGACAAAAATTGGAAAATTTTTAAGGGACTTTGAAAAAATTTCAACTGGAATTTTAGCCATTTTTTGACGTGAAATTGTAAACATGTGGACATGGATTTTGAAAATTCTAGAGAGAATTTTAAAAGCTTCAAGAGAATTTCAACAATTTTGAGAGGGATTTGAAAAGTTTCAATGGGAATGGGAAGAATTGGGACAAAAATTGGAAAATTTTTAAGGGACTTTGAAAAAATTTCAACTGGAATTTTAGCCATTTTGTTACGTGAAATTGTAAACATGTTGAAGTGGATTTTGAAAATTCTAGAGAGAATTTTAAAAGCTTCAACAGAATTTCAACAATTTTGAGAGGGATTTGAAAAGTTTCAATGCGAATGGGAAGAATTGGGACAAAAATTGGAAAATTTTTCAGGGACTTTGAAAAAATTTCAACTGGAATTTTAGCAATTATTTAATGTGAAATTGTAAACACGAGGACATGGATTTTGAAAATTCTAGAGAGAATTTTAAAAGCTTCAACAGAATTTCAACAATTTTGAGAGGGATTTGAAAAGTTTCAATGCGAATGGGAAGAATTGGGACAAAAATTGGAAAATTTTTAAGGGACTTTGAAAAAATTTCAACTGGAATTTTAGCCATTTTTTGACGTGAAATTGTAAACATGTGGACATGGATTTTGAAAATTCTAGAGAGAATTTTAAAAGCTTCAACAGAATTTCAACAATTTTGAGAGGGATTTGAAAAGTTTCAATGGGAATGGGAAGAATTGGGACAAAAATTGGAAAATTTTTAAGGGACTTTGAAAAAATTTCAACTGGAATTTTAGCCATTTTTTGACGTGAAATTGTAAACATGTTGAAGTGGATTTTGAAAATTCTAGAGAGAATTTTAAAACCTTCAACAGAATTTCAACAATTTTGAGAGGGATTTGAAAAGTTTCAATGGGAATGGGAAGAATTGGGACAAAAATTGGAAAATTTTTAAGGGACTTTGAAAAAATTTCAACTGGAATTTTAGCAATTTTTTGACGTGAAATTGTAAACATGTGGCCATGGATTTTGAAAATTCTAGAGAGAATTTTAAAAGCTTCAAGAGAATTTCAACAATTTTGAGAGGGATTTGAAAAGTTTCAATGGGAATGGGAAGAATTGGGACAGAAATTGGAAAATTTTTAAGGGACTTTGAAAAAATTTCAACTGGAATTTTAGCAATTTTGTTACGTGAAATTGTAAACACGTGGCCATGGATTTTGAAAATTCTAGAGAGAATTTTAAAAGCTTCAAGAGAATTTCAACAATTTTGAGAGGGATTTGAAAAGTTTCAATGGGAATGGGAAGAATTGGGACAAAAATTGGAAAATTTTTAAGGGACTTTGAAAAAATTTCAACTGGAATTTTAGCAATTTTTTAATGTGAAATTGTAAACACGTGGACATGGATTTTGAAAATTCTAGAGAGAATTTTAAAAGCTTCAAGAGAATTTCAACAATTTTGAGAGGGATTTGAAAAGTTTCAATGGGAATGGGAAGAATTGGGACAAAAATTGGAAAATTTTTAAGGGACTTTGAAGACATTTCAACTGGAATTTTACCCATTTTTTGACATGAAATTGTAAACATGTGGCCATGGATTTTGAAAATTCTAGAGAGAATTTTAAAAGCTTCAACAGAATTTCAACAATTTTGAGAGGGATTTGAAAAGTTTCAATGGGAATGGGAAGAATTGGGACAAAAATTGGAAAATTTTTAAGGGACTTTGAAAAAATTTCAACTGGAATTTTAACCATTTTTTGACGTGAAATTGTAAACATGTGGCCATGGATTTTGAAAATTCTAGAGAGAATTTTAAAAGCTTCAACAGAATTTCAACAATTTTGAGAGGGATTTGAAAAGTTTCAATGGGAATGGGAAGAATTGGGACAAAAATTGGAAAATTTTTAAGGGACTTTGAAAAAATTTCAACTGGAATTTTAGCAATTTTTTTATGTGAAATTGTAAACATGTGGACATGGATTTTGAAAATTCTAGAGAGAATTTTAAAAGCTTCAAGAGAATTTCAACAATTTTGAGAGGGATTTGAAAAGTTTCAATGGGAATGGGAAGAATTGGGACAAAAATTGGAAAATTTTTAAGGGACTTCGAAAAAATTTCAACTGGAATTTTAGCAATTTTTTAATGTGAAATTGTAAACACGTGGACATGGATTTTGAAAATTCTAGAGAGAATTTTAAAAGCTTCAACAGAATTTCAACAGTTTTGAGAGGGATTTGAAAAGTTTCAATGGGAATGGGAAGAATTGGGACAAAAATTGGAAAATTTTTAAGGGACTTTGAAAAAATTTCAACTGGAATTTTAACCATTTTTGACGTGAAATTGTAAACATGTGGCCATGGATTTTGAAAATTCTAGAGAGAATTTTAAAAGCTTCAAGAGAATTTCAACAATTTTGAGAGGGATTTGAAAAGTTTCAATGGGAATGGGAAGAATTGGGACAAAAATTGGAAAATTTTTAAGGGACTTTGAAAAAATTTCAACTGGAATTTTAGCCATTTTTTGACGTGAAATTGTAAACATGTTGAAGTGGATTTTGAAAATTCTAGAGAGAATTTTAAAAGCTTCAAGAGAATTTCAACAATTTTGAGAGGGATTTGAAAAGTTTCAATGGGAGTGGGAAGAATTGGGACAAAAATTGGAAAATTTTTAAGGGACTTTGAAGAAATTTCAACTGGAATTTTACCCATTTTTTGACATGAAATTGTAAACATGTGGACATGGATTTTGAAAATTCTAGAGAGAATTTTAAAAGCTTCAAGAGAATTTCAACAATTTTGAGAGGGATTTGAAAAGTTTCAATGGGAATGGGAAGAATTGGGACAAAAATTGGAAAATTTTTAAGGGACTTTGAAAAAATTTCAACTGGAATTTTAGCCATTTTGTTACGTGAAATTGTAAACATGTGGACATGGATTTTGAAAATTCTAGAGAGAATTTTAAAAGCTTCAACAGAATTTCAACAATTTTGAGAGGGATTTGAAAAGTTTCAATGGGAATGGGAAGAATTGGGACAAAAATTGGAAAATTTTTAAGGGACTTTGAAGAAATTTCAACTGGAATTTTACCCATTTTTTGACATGAAATTGTAAACATGTGGACATGGATTTTGAAAATTCTAGAGAGAATTTTAAAAGCTTCAAGAGAATTTCAACAATTTTGAGAGGGATTTGAAAAGTTTCAATGGGAATGGGAAGAATTGGGACAAAAATTGGAAAATTTTTAAGGGACTTTGAAAAAATTTCAACTGGAATTTTAGCCATTTTTTGACGTGAAATTGTAAACATGTGGACATGGATTTTGAAAATTCTAGAGAGAATTTTAAAAGCTTCAAGAGAATTTCAACAATTTTGAGAGGGATTTGAAAAGTTTCAATGGGAATGGGAAGAATTGGGACAAAAATTGGAAAATTTTTAAGGGACTTTGAAAAAATTTCAACTGGAATTTTAGCCATTTTTTGACGTGAAATTGTAAACATGTGGACATGGATTTTGAAAATTCTAGAGAGAATTTTAAAAGCTTCAACAGAATTTCAACAATTTTGAGAGGGATTTGAAAAGTTTCAATGGGAATGGGAAGAATTGGGACAAAAATTGGAAAATTTTTAAGGGACTTTGAAAAAATTTCAACTGGAATTTTAGCCATTTTTTGACGTGAAATTGTAAACATGTGGACATGGATTTTGAAAATTCTAGAGAGAATTTTAAAAGCTTCAACAGAATTTCAACAATTTTGAGAGGGATTTGAAAAGTTTCAATGGGAATGGGAAGAATTGGGACAAAAATTGGAAAATTTTTAAGGGACTTTGAAAAAATTTCAACTGGAATTTTAGCCATTTTTTGACGTGAAATTGTAAACATGTTGAAGTGGATTTTGAAAATTCTAGAGAGAATTTTAAAAGCTTCAAGAGAATTTCAACAATTTTGAGAGGGATTTGAAAAGTTTCAATGGGAATGGGAAGAATTGGGACAAAAATTGGAAAATTTTTCAGGGACTTTGAAAAAATTTCAACTGGAATTATAGCAATTATTTAATGTGAAATTGTAAACACGAGGACATGGATTTTGAAAATTCTAGAGAGAATTTTAAAAGCTTCAACAGAATTTCAACAATTTTGAGAGGGATTTGAAAAGTTTCAATGGGAATGGGAAGAATTGGGACAAAAATTGGAAAATTTTTAAGGGACTTTGAAAAAATTTCAACTGGAATTTTAGCAATTTTTTTATGTGAAATTGTAAATATGTGGACATGGATTTTGAAAATTCTAGAGAGAATTTTAAAAGCTTCAAGAGAATTTCAACAATTTTGAGAGGGATTTGAAAAGTTTCAATGGGAATGGGAAGAATTGGGACAAAAATTGGAAAATTTTTAAGGGACTTTGAAAAAATTTCAACTGGAATTTTAGCCATTTTTTGACGTGAAATTGTAAACATGTTGAAGTGGATTTTGAAAATTCTAGAGAGAATTTTAAAAGCTTCAACAGAATTTCAACAATTTTGAGAGGGATTTGAAAAGTTTCAATGGGAATGGGAAGAATTGGGACAAAAATTGGAAAATTTTTAAGGGACTTTGAAAAAATTTCAACTGGAATTTTAGCCATTTTTTGACGTGAAATTGTAAACATGTTGAAGTGGATTTTGAAAATTCTAGAGAGAATTTTAAAAGCTTCAACAGAATTTCAACAATTTTGAGAGGGATTTGAAAAGTTTCAATGCGAATGGGAAGAATTGGGACAAAAATTGGAAAATTTTTAAGGGACTTTGAAAAAATTTCAACTGGAATTTTAGCAATTATTTAATGTGAAATTGTAAACACGAGGACATGGATTTTGAAAATTCTAGAGAGAATTTTAAAAGCTTCAAGAGAATTTCAACAATTTTGAAAGGGATTTGAAAAGTTTCAATGGGAATGGGAAGAATTGGGACAAAAATTGGAAAATTTTTAAGGGACTTTGAAAAAATTTCAACTGGAATTTTAGCCATTTTGTTACGTGAAATTGTAAACATGTTGAAGTGGATTTTGAAAATTCTAGAGAGAATTTTAAAAGCTTCAACAGAATTTCAACAATTTTGAGAGGGATTTGAAAAGTTTCAATGGGAATGGGAAGAATTGGGACAAAAATTGGAAAATTTTTAATGGACTTTGAAAAAATTTCAACTGGAATTTTAGCCATTTTTTGACGTGAAATTGTAAACATGTGGACATGGATTTTGAAAATTCTAGAGAGAATTTTAAAAGCTTCAAGAGAATTTCAACAATTTTGAGAGGGATTTGAAAAGTTTCAATGGGAATGGGAAGAATTGGGACAAAAATTGGAAAATTTTTAAGGGACTTTGAAAAAATTTCAACTGGAATTTTAGCAATTTTTTTACGTGAAATTGTAAACATGTGGCCATGGATTTTGAAAATTCTAGAGAGAATTTTAAAAGCTTCAAGAGAATTTCAACAATTTTGAGAGGGATTTGAAAAGTTTCAATGGGAATGGGAAGAATTGGGACAGAAATTGGAAAATTTTTAAGGGACTTTGAAAAAATTTCAACTGGAATTTTAGCAATTTTTTGACGTGAAATTGTAAACACGTGGACATGGATTTTGAAAATTCTAGAGAGAATTTTAAAAGCTTCAAGAGAATTTCAACAATTTTGAGAGGGATTTGAAAAGTTTCAATGGGAGTGGGAAGAATTGGGACAAAAATTGGAAAATTTTTAAGGGACTTTGAAGAAATTTCAACTGGAATTTTACCCATTTTTTGACATGAAATTGTAAACATGTGGACATGGATTTTGAAAATTCTAGAGAGAATTTTAAAAGCTTCAAGAGAATTTCAACAATTTTGAGAGGGATTTGAAAAGTTTCAATGGGAATGGGAAGAATTGGGACAAAAATTGGAAAATTTTTAATGGACTTTGAAAAAATTTCAACTGGAATTTTAGCCATTTTTTAATGTGAAATTGTAAACATGTGGACATGGATTTTGAAAATTCTAGAGAGAATTTTAAAAGCTTCAAGAGAATTTCAACAATTTTGAGAGGGATTTGAAAAGTTTCAATGGGAATGGGAAGAATTGGGACAAAAATTGGAAAATTTTTAAGGGACTTTGAAAAAATTTCAACTGGAATTTTAGCAATTTTTTGACGTGAAATTGTAAACATGTGGACA
Source organism: Streptopelia decaocto (assembly GCF_964273445.1). Classification (NCBI taxonomy): domain Eukaryota; kingdom Metazoa; phylum Chordata; class Aves; order Columbiformes; family Columbidae; genus Streptopelia; species Streptopelia decaocto. The sequence goes on from NW_028115682.1 coordinate 46,114, forward strand.
TGGATTTTGAAAATTCTAGAGAGAATTTTAAAAGCTTCAAGAGAATTTCAACAATTTTGAGAGGGATTTGAAAAGTTTCAATGGGAATGGGAAGAATTGGGACAAAAATTGGAAAATTTTTAAGGGACTTTGAAAAAATTTCAACTGGAATTTTAGCCATTTTGTTACGTGAAATTGTAAACATGTTGAAGTGGATTTTGAAAATTCTAGAGAGAATTTTAAAAGCTTCAAGAGAATTTCAACAATTTTGAGAGGGATTTGAAAAGTTTCAATGGGAATGGGAAGAATTGGGACAAAAATTGGAAAATTTTTAAGGGACTTTGAAAAAATTTCAACTGGAATTTTAGCCATTTTGTTACGTGAAATTGTAAACATGTTGAAGTGGATTTTGAAAATTCTAGAGAGAATTTTAAAAGCTTCAAGAGAATTTCAACAATTTTGAGAGGGATTTGAAAAGTTTCAATGGGAATGGGAAGAATTGGGACAAAAATTGGAAAATTTTTAAGGGACTTTGAAAAAATTTCAACTGGAATTTTAGCAATTATTTAATGTGAAATTGTAAACACGAGGACATGGATTTTGAAAATTCTAGAGAGAATTTTAAAAGCTTCAACAGAATTTCAACAATTTTGAGAGGGATTTGAAAAGTTTCAATGGGAATGGGAAGAATTGGGACAAAAATTGGAAAATTTTTAAGGGACTTTGAAAAAATTTCAACTGGAATTTTAGCAATTTTTTTATGTGAAATTGTAAACATGTGGCCATGGATTTTGAAAATTCTAGAGAGAATTTTAAAAGCTTCAAGAGAATTTCAACAATTTTGAGAGGGATTTGAAAAGTTTCAATGGGAATGGGAAGAATTGGGACAAAAATTGGAAAATTTTTAAGGGACTTTGAAAAAATTTCAACTGGAATTTTAGCCATTTTTTGACGTGAAATTGTAAACATGTGGACATGGATTTTGAAAATTCTAGAGAGAATTTTAAAAGCTTCAAGAGAATTTCAACAATTTTGAGAGGGATTTGAAAAGTTTCAATGGGAATGGGAAGAATTGGGACAAAAATTGGAAAATTTTTAAGGGACTTTGAAAAAATTTCAACTGGAATTTTAGCCATTTTTTGACGTGAAATTGTAAACATGTGGACATGGATTTTGCAAATTCTAGAGAGAATTTTAAAAGCTTCAAGAGAATTTCAACAATTTTGAGAGGGATTTGAAAAGTTTCAATGGGAATGGGAAGAATTGGGACAAAAATTGGAAAATTTTTAAGGGACTTTGAAAAAATTTCAACTGGAATTTTAGCCATTTTTTGACGTGAAATTGTAAACATTTTGAAGTGGATTTTGAAAATTCTAGAGAGAATTTTAAAAGCTTCAACAGAATTTCAACAATTTTGAGAGGGATTTGAAAAGTTTCAATGGGAATGGGAAGAATTGGGACAAAAATTGGAAAATTTTTAAGAGACTTTGAAAAAATTTCAACTGGAATTATAGCAATTATTTAATGTGAAATTGTAAACACGAGGACATGGATTTTGAAAATTCTAGAGAGAATTTTAAAAGCTTCAACAGAATTTCAACAATTTTGAGAGGGATTTGAAAAGTTTCAATGGGAATGGGAAGAATTGGGACAAAAATTGGAAAATTTTTAAGGGACTGAAAAAATTTCAACTGGAATTTTAGCAATTTTTTTATGTGAAATTGTAAACATGTGGACATGGATTTTGAAAATTCTAGAGAGAATTTTAAAAGCTTCAAGAGAATTTCAACAATTTTGAGAGGGATTTGAAAAGTTTCAATGGGAATGGGAAGAATTGGGACAAAAATTGGAAAATTTTGAAGGGACTTTGAAAAAATTTCAACTGGAATTTTAGCCATTTTTTGACGTGAAATTGTAAACATGTTGAAGTGGATTTTGAAAATTCTAGAGAGAATTTTAAAAGCTTCAAGAGAATTTCAACAATTTTGAGAGGGATTTGAAAAGTTTCAATGGGAATGGGAAGAATTGGGACAAAAATTGGAAAATTTTTAAGGGACTTTGAAAAAATTTCAACTGGAATTTTAGCCATTTTTTGACGTGAAATTGTAAACATGTTGAAGTGGATTTTGAAAATTCTAGAGAGAATTTTAAAAGCTTCAAGAGAATTTCAACAATTTTGAGAGGGATTTGAAAAGTTTCAATGGGAATGGGAAGAATTGGGACAAAAATTGGAAAATTTTTAAGGGACTTTGAAAAAATTTCAACTGGAATTTTAGCAATTATTTAATGTGAAATTGTAAACACGAGGACATGGATTTTGAAAATTCTAGAGAGAATTTTAAAAGCTTCAAGAGAATTTCAACAATTTTGAGAGGGATTTGAAAAGTTTCAATGGGAATGGGAAGAATTGGGACAAAAATTGGAAAATTTTTAAGGGACTTTGAAAAAATTTCAACTGGAATTTTAGCAATTTTTTTATGTGAAATTGTAAACATGTGGACATGGATTTTGAAAATTCTAGAGAGAATTTTAAAAGCTTCAAGAGAATTTCAACAATTTTGAGAGGGATTTGAAAAGTTTCAATGGGAATGGGAAGAATTGGGACAAAAATTGGAAAATTTTTAAGGGACTTTGAAAAAATTTCAACTGGAATTTTAGCCATTTTTTGACGTGAAATTGTAAACATGTGGACATGGATTTTGAAAATTCTAGAGAGAATTTTAAAAGCTTCAAGAGAATTTCAACAATTTTGAGAGGGATTTGAAAAGTTTCAATGGGAATGGGAAGAATTGGGACAAAAATTGGAAAATTTTTAAGGGACTTTGAAAAAATTTCAACTGGAATTTTAGCATTTTTTTACGTGAAATTGTAAACATGTGGACATGGATTTTGGAAATTCTAGAGAGAATTTTAAAAGCTTCAACAGAATTTCAACAATTTTGAGAGGGATTTGAAAAGTTTCAATGGGAATGGGAAGAATTGGGACAAAAATTGGAAAATTTTGAAGGGACTTTGAAAAAATTTCAACTGGAATTTTAGCATTTTTTTTACGTGAAATTGTAAACATGTGGCCATGGATTTTGAAAATTCTAGAGAGAATTTTAAAAGCTTCAAGAGAATTTCAACAATTTTGAGAGGGATTTGAAAAGTTTCAATGGGAATGGGAAGAATTGGGACAAAAATTGGAAAATTTTTAAGGGACTTTGAAAAAATTTCAACTGGAATTTTAGCATTTTTTTTACGTGAAATTGTAAACATGTGGCCATGGATTTTGAAAATTCTAGAGAGAATTTTAAAAGCTTCAAGAGAATTTCAACAATTTTGAGAGGGATTTGAAAAGTTTCAATGGGAATGGGAAGAATTGGGACAAAAATTGGAAAATTTTTAAGGGACTTTGAAAAAATTTCAACTGGAATTTTAGCATTTTTTTTACGTGAAATTGTAAACATGTGGCCATGGATTTTGAAAATTCTAGAGAGAATTTTAAAAGCTTCAAGAGAATTTCAACAATTTTGAGAGGGATTTGAAAAGTTTCAATGGGAATGGGAAGAATTGGGACAAAAATTGGAAAATTTTTAAGGGACTTTGAAAAAATTTCAACTGGAATTTTAGCATTTTTTTACGTGAAATTGTAAACATGTGGACATGGATTTTGGAAATTCTAGAGAGAATTTTAAAAGCTTCAACAGAATTTCAACAATTTTGAGAGGGATTTGAAAAGTTTCAATGGGAATGGGAAGAATTGGGACAAAAATTGGAAAATTTTGAAGGGACTTTGAAAAAATTTCAACTGGAATTTTAGCATTTTTTTTACGTGAAATTGTAAACATGTGGCCATGGATTTTGAAAATTCTAGAGAGAATTTTAAAAGCTTCAAGAGAATTTCAACAATTTTGAGAGGGATTTGAAAAGTTTCAATGGGAATGGGAAGAATTGGGACAAAAATTGGAAAATTTTTAAGGGACTTTGAAAAAATTTCAACTGGAATTTTAGCATTTTTTTTACGTGAAATTGTAAACATGTGGACATGGATTTTGAAAATTCTAGAGAGAATTTTAAAAGCTTCAAGAGAATTTCAACAATTTTGAGAGGGATTTGAAAAGTTTCAATGGGAATGGGAAGAATTGGGACAAAAATTGGAAAATTTTTAAGGGACTTTGAAAAAATTTCAACTGGAATTTTAGCATTTTTTTTACGTGAAATTGTAAACATGTGGCCATGGATTTTGAAAATTCTAGAGAGAATTTTAAAAGCTTCAAGAGAATTTCAACAATTTTGAGAGGGATTTGAAAAGTTTCAATGGGAATGGGAAGAATTGGGACAAAAATTGGAAAATTTTTCAGGGACTTTGAAAAAATTTCAACTGGAATTTTAGCCATTTTTTGACGTGAAATTGTAAACATGTTGAAGTGGATTTTGAAAATTCTAGAGAGAATTTTAAAAGCTTCAACAGAATTTCAACAATTTTGAGAGGGATTTGAAAAGTTTCAATGCGAATGGGAAGAATTGGGACAAAAATTGGAAAATTTTTCAGGGACTTTGAAAAAATTTCAACTGGAATTTTAGCAATTATTTAATGTGAAATTGTAAACACGAGGACATGGATTTTGAAAATTCTAGAGAGAATTTTAAAAGCTTCAAGAGAATTTCAACAATTTTGAGAGGGATTTGAAAAGTTTCAATGGGAATGGGAAGAATTGGGACAAAAATTGGAAAATTTTTAAGGGACTTTGAAAAAATTTCAACTGGAATTTTAGCAATTTTTTTATGTGAAATTGTAAACATGTGGACATGGATTTTGAAAATTCTAGAGAGAATTTTAAAAGCTTCAAGAGAATTTCAACAATTTTGAGAGGGATTTGAAAAGTTTCAATGGGAATGGGAAGAATTGGGACAAAAATTGGAAAATTTTTAAGGGACTTTGAAAAAATTTCAACTGGAATTTTAGCATTTTTTTTACGTGAAATTGTAAACATGTGGCCATGGATTTTGAAAATTCTAGAGAGAATTTTAAAAGCTTCAAGAGAATTTCAACAATTTTGAGAGGGATTTGAAAAGTTTCAATGGGAATGGGAAGAATTGGGACAAAAATTGGAAATTTTTAAGGGACTTTGAAAAAATTTCAACTGGAATTTTAGCCATTTTTTGACGTGAAATTGTAAACATGTGGACATGGATTTTGAAAATTCTAGAGAGAATTTTAAAAGCTTCAAGAGAATTTCAACAATTTTGAGAGGGATTTGAAAAGTTTCAATGGGAATGGGAAGAATTGGGACAAAAATTGGAAAATTTTTAAGGGACTTTGAAAAAATTTCAACTGGAATTTTAGCCATTTTTTTATGTGAAATTGTAAACATGTGGACATGGATTTTGAAAATTCTAGAGAGAATTTTAAAAGCTTCAAGAGAATTTCAACAATTTTGAGAGGGATTTGAAAAGTTTCAATGGGAATGGGAAGAATTGGGACAAAAATTGGAAAATTTTTCAGGGACTTTGAAAAAATTTCAACTGGAATTTTAGCCATTTTTTGACGTGAAATTGTAAACATGTTGAAGTGGATTTTGAAAATTCTAGAGAGAATTTTAAAAGCTTCAACAGAATTTCAACAATTTTGAGAGGGATTTGAAAAGTTTCAATGCGAATGGGAAGAATTGGGACAAAAATTGGAAAATTTTTCAGGGACTTTGAAAAAATTTCAACTGGAATTTTAGCAATTATTTAATGTGAAATTGTAAACACGAGGACATGGATTTTGAAAATTCTAGAGAGAATTTTAAAAGCTTCAAGAGAATTTCAACAATTTTGAGAGGGATTTGAAAAGTTTCAATGGGAATGGGAAGAATTGGGACAAAAATTGGAAAATTTTTAAGGGACTTTGAAAAAATTTCAACTGGAATTTTAGCATTTTTTTTACGTGAAATTGTAAACATGTGGCCATGGATTTTGAAAATTCTAGAGAGAATTTTAAAAGCTTCAAGAGAATTTCAACAATTTTGAGAGGGATTTGAAAAGTTTCAATGGGAATGGGAAGAATTGGGACAAAAATTGGAAATTTTTAAGGGACTTTGAAAAAATTTCAACTGGAATTTTAGCCATTTTTTGACGTGAAATTGTAAACATGTGGACATGGATTTTGAAAATTCTAGAGAGAATTTTAAAAGCTTCAAGAGAATTTCAACAATTTTGAGAGGGATTTGAAAAGTTTCAATGGGAATGGGAAGAATTGGGACAAAAATTGGAAAATTTTTAAGGGACTTTGAAAAAATTTCAACTGGAATTTTAGCCATTTTTTTATGTGAAATTGTAAACATGTGGACATGGATTTTGAAAATTCTAGAGAGAATTTTAAAAGCTTCAAGAGAATTTCAACAATTTTGAGAGGGATTTGAAAAGTTTCAATGGGAATGGGAAGAATTGGGACAAAAATTGGAAAATTTTTAAGGGACTTTGAAAAAATTTCAACTGGAATTTTAGCAATTTTTTTATGTGAAATTGTAAACATGTGGACATGGATTTTGAAAATTCTAGAGAGAATTTTAAAAGCTTCAAGAGAATTTCAACAATTTTGAGAGGGATTTGAAAAGTTTCAATGGGAATGGGAAGAATTGGGACAAAAATTGGAAAATTTTTAAGGGACTTTGAAAAAATTTCAACTGGAATTTTAGCCATTTTGTTACGTGAAATTGTAAACATGTTGAAGTGGATTTTGAAAATTCTAGAGAGAATTTTAAAAGCTTCAACAGAATTTCAACAATTTTGAGAGGGATTTGAAAAGTTTCAATGGGAATGGGAAGAATTGGGACAAAAATTGGAAAATTTTTAAGGGACTTTGAAAAAATTTCAACTGGAATTTTAGCCATTTTGTTACGTGAAATTGTAAACATGTTGAAGTGGATTTTGAAAATTCTAGAGAGAATTTTAAAAGGTTCAACAGAATTTCAACAATTTTGAGAGGGATTTGAAAAGTTTCAATGCGAATGGGAAGAATTGGGACAAAAATTGGAAAATTTTTAAGGGACTTTGAAAAAATTTCAACTGGAATTTTAGCAATTATTTAATGTGAAATTGTAAACACGAGGACATGGATTTTGAAAATTCTAGAGAGAATTTTAAAAGCTTCAAGAGAATTTCAACAATTTTGAAAGGGATTTGAAAAGTTTCAATGGGAATGGGAAGAATTGGGACAAAAACTGGAAAATTTTTAAGGGACTTTGAAAAAATTTCAACTGGAATTTTAGCCATTTTGTTACGTGAAATTGTAAACATGTTGAAGTGGATTTTGAAAATTCTAGAGAGAATTTTAAAAGCTTCAACAGAATTTCAACAATTTTGAGAGGGATTTGAAAAGTTTCAATGGGAATGGGAAGAATTGGGACAAAAATTGGAAAATTTTTAAGGGACTTTGAAAAAATTTCAACTGGAATTTTAGCCATTTTTTGACGTGAAATTGTAAACATGTGGACATGGATTTTGAAAATTCTAGAGAGAATTTTAAAAGCTTCAAGAGAATTTCAACAATTTTGAGAGGGATTTGAAAAGTTTCAATGGGAATGGGAAGAATTGGGACAAAAATTGGAAAATTTTTAAGGGACTTTGAAAAAATTTCAACTGGAATTTTAGCCATTTTTTTACGTGAAATTGTAAACATGTGGCCATGGATTTTGAAAATTCTAGAGAGAATTTTAAAAGCTTCAAGAGAATTTCAACAATTTTGAGAGGGATTTGAAAAGTTTCAATGGGAATGGGAAGAATTGGGACAGAAATTGGAAAATTTTTAAGGGACTTTGAAAAAATTTCAACTGGAATTTTAGCAATTTTGTTACGTGAAATTGTAAACACGTGGACATGGATTTTGAAAATTCTAGAGAGAATTTTAAAAGCTTCAAGAGAATTTCAACAATTTTGAGAGGGATTTGAAAAGTTTCAATGGGAGTGGGAAGAATTGGGACAAAAATTGGAAAATTTTTAAGGGACTTTGAAGAAATTTCAACTGGAATTTTACCCATTTTTTGACATGAAATTGTAAACATGTGGACATGGATTTTGAAAATTCTAGAGAGAATTTTAAAAGCTTCAAGAGAATTTCAACAATTTTGAGAGGGATTTGAAAAGTTTCAATGGGAATGGGAAGAATTGGGACAAAAATTGGAAAATTTTTCAGGGACTTTGAAAAAATTTCAACTGGAATTTTAGCCATTTTTTAATGTGAAATTGTAAACATGTGGACATGGATTTTGAAAATTCTAGAGAGAATTTTAAAAGCTTCAAGAGAATTTCAACAATTTTGAGAGGGATTTGAAAAGTTTCAATGGGAATGGGAAGAATTGGGACAAAAATTGGAAAATTTTTAAGGGACTTTGAAGAAATTTCAACTGGAATTTTACCCATTTTTTGACATGAAATTGTAAACATGTGGACATGGATTTTGAAAATTCTAGAGAGAATTTTAAAAGCTTCAAGAGAATTTCAACAATTTTGAGAGGGATTTGAAAAGTTTCAATGGGAATGGGAAGAATTGGGACAAAAATTGGAAAATTTTTAAGGGACTTTGAAAAAATTTCAACTGGAATTTTAGCCATTTTTTGACGTGAAATTGTAAACATGTGGCCATGGATTTTGAAAATTCTAGAGAGAATTTTAAAAGCTTCAAGAGAATTTCAACAATTTTGAGAGGGATTTGAAAAGTTTCAATGGGAATGGGAAGAATTGGGACAAAAATTGGAAAATTTTTAAGGGACTTTGAAAAATTTTCAACTGGAATTTTAGCAATTTTTTGACGTGAAATTGTAAACATGTGGACATGGATTTTGAAAATTCTAGAGAGAATTTTAAAAGCTTCAAGAGAATTTCAACAATTTTGAGAGGGATTTGAAAAGTTTCAATGGGAATGGGAAGAATTGGGACAAAAATTGGAAAATTTTTAAGGGACTTTGAAAAAATTTCAACTGGAATTTTAGCCATTTTTTGACGTGAAATTGTAAACATGTTGAAGTGGATTTTGAAAATTCTAGAGAGAATTTTAAAAGCTTCAACAGAATTTCAACAATTTTGAGAGGGATTTGAAAAGTTTCAATGGGAATGGGAAGAATTGGGACAAAAATTGGAAAATTTTTCAGAGACTTTGAAAAAATTTCAACTGGAATTATAGCAATTATTTAATGTGAAATTGTAAACACGAGGACATGGATTTTGAAAATTCTAGAGAGAATTTTAAAAGCTTCAACAGAATTTCAACAATTTTGAGAGGGATTTGAAAAGTTTCAATGGGAATGGGAAGAATTGGGACAAAAATTGGAAAATTTTTAAGGGACTTTGAAAAAATTTCAACTGGAATTTTAGCAATTTTTTTATGTGAAATTGTAAACATGTGGACATGGATTTTGAAAATTCTAGAGAGAATTTTAAAAGCTTCAAGAGAATTTCAACAATTTTGAGAGGGATTTGAAAAGTTTCAATGGGAATGGGAAGAATTGGGACAAAAATTGGAAAATTTTGAAGGGACTTTGAAAAAATTTCAACTGGAATTTTAGCCATTTTTTGACGTGAAATTGTAAACATGTTGAAGTGGATTTTGAAAATTCTAGAGAGAATTTTAAAAGCTTCAAGAGAATTTCAACAATTTTGAGAGGGATTTGAAAAGTTTCAATGGGAATGGGAAGAATTGGGACAAAAATTGGAAAATTTTGAAGGGACTTTGAAAAAATTTCAACTGGAATTTTAGCCATTTTTTGACGTGAAATTGTAAACATGTTGAAGTGGATTTTGAAAATTCTAGAGAGAATTTTAAAAGCTTCAACAGAATTTCAACAATTTTGAGAGGGATTTGAAAAGTTTCAATGCGAATGGGAAGAATTGGGACAAAAATTGGAAAATTTTTAAGGGACTTTGAAAAAATTTCAACTGGAATTTTAGCAATTATTTAATGTGAAATTGTAAACACGAGGACATGGATTTTGAAAATTCTAGAGAGAATTTTAAAAGCTTCAAGAGAATTTCAACAATTTTGAGAGGGATTTGAAAAGTTTCAATGGGAATGGGAAGAATTGGGACAAAAATTGGAAAATTTTTAAGGGACTTTGAAAAAATTTCAACTGGAATTTTAGCAATTTTTTTATGTGAAATTGTAAACATGTGGACATGGATTTTGAAAATTCTAGAGAGAATTTTAAAAGCTTCAAGAGAATTTCAACAATTTTGAGAGGGATTTGAAAAGTTTCAATGGGAATGGGAAGAATTGGGACAAAAATTGGAAAATTTTGAAGGGACTTTGAAAAAATTTCAACTGGAATTTTAGCCATTTTGTTACGTGAAATTGTAAACATGTTGAAGTGGATTTTGAAAATTCTAGAGAGAATTTTAAAAGCTTCAACAGAATTTCAACAATTTTGAGAGGGATTTGAAAAGTTTCAATGGGAATGGGAAGAATTGGGACAAAAATTGGAAAATTTTTAAGGGACTTTGAAAAAATTTCAACTGGAATTTTAGCAATTTTGTTACGTGAAATTGTAAACATGTTGAAGTGGATTTTGAAAATTCTAGAGAGAATTTTAAAAGCTTCAACAGAATTTCAACAATTTTGAGAGGGATTTGAAAAGTTTCAATGCGAATGGGAAGAATTGGGACAAAAATTGGAAAATTTTTAAGGGACTTTGAAAAAATTTCAACTGGAATTTTAGCAATTATTTAATGTGAAATTGTAAACACGAGGACATGGATTTTGAAAATTCTAGAGAGAATTTTAAAAGCTTCAAGAGAATTTCAACAATTTTGAAAGGGATTTGAAAAGTTTCAATGGGAATGGGAAGAATTGGGACAAAAACTGGAAAATTTTTAAGGGACTTTGAAAAAATTTCAACTGGAATTTTAGCCATTTTTTGACGTGAAATTGTAAACATGTTGAAGTGGATTTTGAAAATTCTAGAGAGAATTTTAAAAGCTTCAACAGAATTTCAACAATTTTGAGAGGGATTTGAAAAGTTTCAATGGGAATGGGAAGAATTGGGACAAAAATTGGAAAATTTTTAAGGGACTTTGAAAAAATTTCAACTGGAATTTTAGCCATTTTTTGACGTGAAATTGTAAACATGTGGACATGGATTTTGAAAATTCTAGAGAGAATTTTAAAAGCTTCAAGAGAATTTCAACAATTTTGAGAGGGATTTGAAAAGTTTCAATGGGAATGGGAAGAATTGGGACAAAAATTGGAAAATTTTTAAGGGACTTTGAAAAAATTTCAACTGGAATTTTAGCCATTTTTTTACGTGAAATTGTAAACATGTGGCCATGGATTTTGAAAATTCTAGAGAGAATTTTAAAAGCTTCAAGAGAATTTCAACAATTTTGAGAGGGATTTGAAAAGTTTCAATGGGAATGGGAAGAATTGGGACAGAAATTGGAAAATTTTTAAGGGACTTTGAAAAAATTTCAACTGGAATTTTAGCAATTTTGTTACGTGAAATTGTAAACACGTGGACATGGATTTTGAAAATTCTAGAGAGAATTTTAAAAGCTTCAAGAGAATTTCAACAATTTTGAGAGGGATTTGAAAAGTTTCAATGGGAATGGGAAGAATTGGGACAAAAATTGGAAAATTTTTAAGGGACTTTGAAAAAATTTCAACTGGAATTTTAGCCATTTTTTGACGTGAAATTGTAAACATGTGGCCATGGATTTTGAAAATTCTAGAGAGAATTTTAAAAGCTTCAAGAGAATTTCAACAATTTTGAGAGGGATTTGAAAAGTTTCAATGGGAATGGGAAGAATTGGGACAAAAATTGGAAAATTTTTAAGGGACTTTGAAAAATTTTCAACTGGAATTTTAGCAATTTTTTGACGTGAAATTGTAAACATGTGGACATGGATTTTGAAAATTCTAGAGAGAATTTTAAAAGCTTCAAGAGAATTTCAACAATTTTGAGAGGGATTTGAAAAGTTTCAATGGGAATGGGAAGAATTGGGACAAAAATTGGAAAATTTTTAAGGGACTTTGAAAAAATTTCAACTGGAATTTTAGCCATTTTTTGACGTGAAATTGTAAACATGTTGAAGTGGATTTTGAAAATTCTAGAGAGAATTTTAAAAGCTTCAACAGAATTTCAACAATTTTGAGAGGGATTTGAAAAGTTTCAATGGGAATGGGAAGAATTGGGACAAAAATTGGAAAATTTTTCAGAGACTTTGAAAAAATTTCAACTGGAATTATAGCAATTATTTAATGTGAAATTGTAAACACGAGGACATGGATTTTGAAAATTCTAGAGAGAATTTTAAAAGCTTCAAGAGAATTTCAACGATTTTGAGAGGGATTTGAAAAGTTTCAATGGGAATGGGAAGAATTGGGACAAAAATTGGAAAATTTTTAAGGGACTTTGAAAAAATTTCAACTGGAATTTTAGCCATTTTTTGACGTGAAATTGTAAACATGTGGACATGGATTTTGAAAATTCTAGAGAGAATTTTAAAAGCTTCAAGAGAATTTCAACAATTTTGAGAGGGATTTGAAAAGTTTCAATGGGAATGGGAAGAATTGGGACAAAAATTGGAAAATTTTTAAGGGACTTTGAAAAAATTTCAACTGGAATTTTAGCAATTTTTTGACGTGAAATTGTAAACATGTTGAAGTGGATTTTGAAAATTCTAGAGAGAATTTTAAAAGCTTCAACAGAATTTCAACAATTTTGAGAGGGATTTGAAAAGTTTCCATGGGAATGGGAAGAATTGGGACAAAAATTGGAAAATTTTGAAGGGACTTTGAAAAAATTTCAACTGGAATTTTAGCAATTTTTTTACGTGAAATTGTAAACATGTGGCCATGGATTTTGAAAATTCTAGAGAGAATTGTAAAAGCTTCAAGAGAATTTCAACAATTTTGAAAGGGATTTGAAAAGTTTCAATGGGAATGGGAAGAATTGGGACAAAAATTGGAAAATTTTTAAGGGACTTTGAAAAAATTTCAACTGGAATTTTAGCAATTTTGTTACGTGAAATTGTAAACATGTTGAAGTGGATTTTGAAAATTCTAGAGAGAATTTTAAAAGCTTCAAGAGAATTTCAACAATTTTGAGAGGGATTTGAAAAGTTTCAATGGGAATGGGAAGAATTGGGACAAAAATTGGAAAATTTTTAAGGGACTTTGAAAAAATTTCAACTGGAATTTTAGCCATTTTTTGACGTGAAATTGTAAACATGTGGACATGGATTTTGAAAATTCTAGAGAGAATTTTAAAAGCTTCGAGAGAATTTCAACAATTTTGAGAGGGATTTGAAAAGTTTCAATGGGAATGGGAAGAATTGGGACAAAAATTGGAAAATTTTTAAGGGACTTTGAAAAAATTTCAACTGGAATTTTAGCCATTTTTTGACGTGAAATTGTAAACTTGTGGACATGGATTTTGAAAATTCTAGAGAGAATTTTAAAAGCTTCAAGAGAATTTCAACAATTTTGAGAGGGATTTGAAAAGTTTCAATGGGAATGGGAAGAATTGGGACAAAAATTGGAAAATTTTTAAGGGACTTTGAAAAAATTTCAACTGGAATTTTAGCCATTTTTTGACGTGAAATTGTAAACATGTGGACATGGATTTTGAAAATTCTAGAGAGAATTTTAAAAGCTTCAAGAGAATTTCAACGATTTTGAGAGGGATTTGAAAAGTTTCAATGGGAATGGGAAGAATTGGGACAAAAATTGGAAAATTTTTAAGGGACTTTGAAAAAATTTCAACTGGAATTTTAGCCATTTTTTGACGTGAAATTGTAAACATGTGGACATGGATTTTGAAAATTCTAGAGAGAATTTTAAAAGCTTCAAGAGAATTTCAACAATTTTGAGAGGGATTTGAAAAGTTTCAATGGGAATGGGAAGAATTGGGACAAAAATTGGAAAATTTTTAAGGGACTTTGAAAAAATTTCAACTTGAATTTTAGCAATTTTTTAATGTGAAATTGTAAACACGTGGACATGGATTTTGAAAATTCTAGAGAGAATTTTAAAAGCTTCAACAGAATTTCTACAATTTTGAGAGGGATTTGAAAAGTTTCAATGGGAATGGGAAGAATTGGGACAAAAATTGGAAAATTTTTAAGGGACTTTGAAAAAATTTCAACTGGAATTTTAGCCATTTTTTGACGTGAAATTGTAAACATGTGGACATGGATTTTGAAAATTCTAGAGAGAATTTTAAAAGCTTCAAGAGAATTTCAACGATTTTGAGAGGGATTTGAAAAGTTTCAATGGGAATGGGAAGAATTGGGACAAAAATTGGAAAATTTTTAAGGGACTTTGAAAAAATTTCAACTGGAATTTTAGCCATTTTTTGACGTGAAATTGTAAACATGTGGACATGGATTTTGAAAATTCTAGAGAGAATTTTAAAAGCTTCAAGAGAATTTCAACAATTTTGAGAGGGATTTGAAAAGTTTCAATGGGAATGGGAAGAATTGGGACAAAAATTGGAAAATTTTGAAGGGACTTTGAAAAAATTTCAACTGGAATTTTAGCCATTTTTTGACGTGAAATTGTAAACATGTTGAAGTGGATTTTGAAAATTCTAGAGAGAATTTTAAAAGCTTCAAGAGAATTTCAACAATTTTGAGAGGGATTTGAAAAGTTTCAATGGGAATGGGAAGAATTGGGACAAAAATTGGAAAATTTTTAAGGGACTTTGAAAAAATTTCAACTGGAATTTTAGCCATTTTTTGACGTGAAATTGTAAACATGTTGAAGTGGATTTTGAAAATTCTAGAGAGAATTTTAAAAGCTTCAACAGAATTTCAACAATTTTGAGAGGGATTTGAAAAGTTTCAATGCGAATGGGAAGAATTGGGACAAAAATTGGAAAATTTTTAAGGGACTTTGAAAAAATTTCAACTGGAATTTTAGCAATTATTTAATGTGAAATTGTAAACACGAGGACATGGATTTTGAAAATTCTAGAGAGAATTTTAAAAGCTTCAAGAGAATTTCAACAATTTTGAGAGGGATTTGAAAAGTTTCAATGGGAATGGGAAGAATTGGGACAAAAATTGGAAAATTTTTAAGGGACTTTGAAAAAATTTCAACTGGAATTTTAGCAATTTTTTTATGTGAAATTGTAAACATGTGGACATGGATTTTGAAAATTCTAGAGAGAATTTTAAAAGCTTCAAGAGAATTTCAACAATTTTGAGAGGGATTTGAAAAGTTTCAATGGGAATGGGAAGAATTGGGACAAAAATTGGAAAATTTTTAAGGGACTTTGAAAAAATTTCAACTGGAATTTTAGCCATTTTTTGACGTGAAATTGTAAACATGTGGCCATGGATTTTGAAAATTCTAGAGAGAATTGTAAAAGCTTCAAGAGAATTTCAACAATTTTGAAAGGGATTTGAAAAGTTTCAATGGGAATGGGAAGAATTGGGACAAAAATTGGAAAATTTTTAAGGGACTTTGAAAAAATTTCAACTGGAATTTTAGCAATTTTGTTACGTGAAATTGTAAACATGTTGAAGTGGATTTTGAAAATTCTAGAGAGAATTTTAAAAGCTTCAAGAGAATTTCAACAATTTTGAGAGGGATTTGAAAAGTTTCAATGGGAATGGGAAGAATTGGGACAAAAATTGGAAAATTTTTAAGGGACTTTGAAAAATTTCAACTGGAATTTTAGCCATTTTGTTACGTGAAATTGTAAACATGTGGACATGGATTTTGAAAATTCTAGAGAGAATTTTAAAAGCTTCAAGAGAATTTCAACAATTTTGAGAGGGATTTGAAAAGTTTCAATGGGAATGGGAAGAATTGGGACAAAAATTGGAAAATTTTTAAGGGACTTTGAAAAAATTTCAACTGGAATTTTAGCCATTTTTTGACGTGAAATTGTAAACTTGTGGACATGGATTTTGAAAATTCTAGAGAGAATTTTAAAAGCTTCAAGAGAATTTCAACAATTTTGAGAGGGATTTGAAAAGTTTCAATGGGAATGGGAAGAATTGGGACAAAAATTGGAAAATTTTTAAGGGACTTTGAAAAAATTTCAACTGGAATTTTAGCCATTTTTTGACGTGAAATTGTAAACATGTGGACATGGATTTTGAAAATTCTAGAGAGAATTTTAAAAGCTTCAAGAGAATTTCAACAATTTTGAGAGGGATTTGAAAAGTTTCAATGGGAATGGGAAGAATTGGGACAAAAATTGGAAAATTTTTAAGGGACTTTGAAAAAATTTCAACTGGAATTTTAGCCATTTTTTGACGTGAAATTGTAAACATGTGGACATGGATTTTGAAAATTCTAGAGAGAATTTTAAAAGCTTCAAGAGAATTTCAACAATTTTGAGAGGGATTTGAAAAGTTTCAATGGGAATGGGAAGAATTGGGACAAAAATTGGAAAATTTTTAAGGGACTTTGAAAAAATTTCAACTTGAATTTTAGCAATTTTTTAATGTGAAATTGTAAACACGTGGACATGGATTTTGAAAATTCTAGAGAGAATTTTAAAAGCTTCAACAGAATTTCTACAATTTTGAGAGGGATTTGAAAAGTTTCAATGGGAATGGGAAGAATTGGGACAAAAATTGGAAAATTTTTAAGGGACTTTGAAAAAATTTCAACTGGAATTTTAGCCATTTTTTGACGTGAAATTGTAAACATGTGGACATGGATTTTGAAAATTCTAGAGAGAATTTTAAAAGCTTCAAGAGAATTTCAACGATTTTGAGAGGGATTTGAAAAGTTTCAATGGGAATGGGAAGAATTGGGACAAAAATTGGAAAATTTTTAAGGGACTTTGAAAAAATTTCAACTGGAATTTTAGCCATTTTTTGACGTGAAATTGTAAACATGTGGAATGGATTTTGAAAATTCTAGAGAGAATTTTAAAAGCTTCAAGAGAATTTCAACAATTTTGAGAGGGATTTGAAAAGTTTCAATGGGAATGGGAAGAATTGGGACAAAAATTGGAAAATTTTTAAGGGACTTTGAAAAAATTTCAACTGGAATTTTAGCAAATATTTACATGAAATTGTAAACATGTGGACATGGATTTTGAAAATTCTGGAGAGAATTGTAAAAGCTTCAAGAGAATTTCAACAATGTTGAGAGGGATTTGAAAAGTTTCAATGGGAATGGGAAGAATTGGGACAAAAATTGGAAAATTTTTCAGGGACTTTGAAAAAATTTCAACTGGAATTTTAGCAAATATTTACATGAAATTGTAAACATGTGGACATGGATTTTGAAAATTCTGGAGAGAATTTTAAAAGCTTCAAGAGAATTTCAACAATTTTGAGAGGGATTTGAAAAGTTTCAATGGGAATGGGAAGAATTGGGACAAAAATTGGAAAATTTTGAAGGGACTTTGAAAAAATTTCAACTGGAATTTTAGCCATTTTTTGACGTGAAATTGTAAACATGTGGACATGGATTTTGAAAATTCTGGAGAGAATTTTAAAAGCTTCAACAGAATTTCAACAATTTTGAGAGGGGTTTGAAAAGTTTCAATGGGAATGGGAAGAATTGGGACAAAAATTGGAAAATTTTTAAGGGACTTTGAAAACATTTCAACTGGAATTTTAGCCATTTTTTGACGTGAAATTGTAAACATGTGGAAGTGGATTTTGAAAATTCTAGAGAGAATTTTGAAAGCTTCAAGAGAATTTCAACCATTTTGAGAGGGATTTGAAAAGTTTCAATGGGAATGGGAAGAATTGGGACAAAAATTGGAAAATTTTTAAGGGACTTTGAAAAAATTTCAACTGGAATTTTAGCCATTTTTGACGTGAAATTGTAAACATGTGGACATGGATTTTGAAAATTCTAGAGAGAATTTTAAAAGCTTCAAGAGAATTTCAACAATTTTGAGAGGGATTTGAAAAGTTTCAATGGGAATGGGAAGAATTGGGACAAAAATTGGAAAATTTTTAAGGGACTTTGAAAAAATTTCAACTGGAATTTTAGCCATTTTTTGACGTGAAATTGTAAACATGTGGACATGGATTTTGAAAATTCTAGAGAGAATTTTAAAAGCTTCAAGAGAATTTCAACAATTTTGAGAGGGATTTGAAAAGTTTCAATGGGAATGGGAAGAATTGGGACAAAAATTGGAAAATTTTGAAGGGACTTTGAAAAAATTTCAACTGGAATTTTAGCATTTTTGACGTGAAATTGTAAACATGTGGACATGGATTTTGAAAATTCTGGAGAGAATTTTAAAAGCTTCAAGAGAATTTCAACAATTTTGAGAGGGATTTGAAAAGTTTCAATGGGAATGGGAAGAATTGGGACAAAAATTGGAAAATTTTTAAGGGACTTTGAAAAAATTTCAACTGGAATTTTAGCCATTTTTTGACGTGAAATTGTAAACATG